>NC_062284.1:144916026-145176026 GCF_902655055.1 Lutra lutra | reverse complement strand
TTTATTTCTACTCTGTTATATCCTTCCTTCTATTAAACTTTGGGCTTCATTTCTTCTTCTAGTTTCTTGAGGTGGAGACTTAGGTTGTTTGATACATTTCTTGTTTCCTGAGGTAGGTATTTAAGCAGAGTAGACTTCTGTCCTACAATTGCTTTTGCTGCATCCCATAAATTCTGGTATGTTATATTTCCGTTTTTGTTTGTCTCAAGGTATTTTTTGGTTCCTTTGGATTTCCTCATTGACCTATTGGTTGTTCAGTAGCTGTTCTTTAGTCTCCACATATTTGTGAACTTTCCAGTTTTCTTCAAATAATTTCTAGTTTCATACCATTTTGTTTGGAAAAAGTGCTTGACATTTTAAGAGTTTTAAATTTATTGACTTCTTTTGTAGCCTAACATACAATCTATACCATATAATGTTCCATGTGCACTTGTGAAGGATGTATACTCTGTTGCTTTTAGATGGAATACTCCGTAAATATCTAAGTCCATATTTCTTAACATGTCATTTATGGCTCATATTGATTTTCTGCCTCGATGATCTATCCATTGATAAAAGTGGGGCAATAAAGTCCTCTACTATTGTATTGCTATTTCTTCCTTTAGCTCTTTTAATATTCATTTTATATTATTTTGGTGTTCCTCTTTGGGTGCATAAATATTTTCAAATGTTATATCCTCTTGTTTAATTGATCCCTTTATCATTATGTAGCACTCTTCTTTGTTTAGTCTTTGTTTTAAGCTCTTTAGCTACTCCAGCTTTCTCCTGGTTTCCATTTGTATGGGATATCTTTTTTGTTTTCATTGACTCTTCTCCATTATTTTTCTATTCTCTATTTCGTTTTTCCTTCCTTCTGCTGGCTTTGGGTTTAGTTTGTTCTTTTTTCTAGTTCCTTAAGTTGTAAAGTGAGGGTGTTGAGATTTTTGTTTTGCAATGTAAGCCAGGTTTAGCTTAGCATAGCTTTTGCTGTGCCCCGTAAGTTTTGTTTTTATTTTCACTCATCTCTAAATATTTTCTTTTTTTTAAAGATTTTATTTATTTGACAGAGAGAGATCACAAGTAGCCAGAGAGGCAGGCAGAAAGGGCGGGGGGAGCAGGATCCCTGTTGAGCAGAGAACCTGATGCAGGGCTCGACCCAGGACCCTGAGACCATGACCCGAGCTGAAGGCAGAGGCTTAACCTGTTGAGACACCCAGGCGCCCCTCTAAATATTTTCTAATTTCCCTTGTGATTTTTTCTTTGATCTATTGATTGTTTAAGAGCATTTCCACTTTTCTCTCCCCTAGTTTTACTTCTTTTGATTTCTAACTTCATCCCATTGTGGTCAGAGAAGATGCTTTGCATAGTATCTTTTTAAATATATTGAGGCTTATTTTTTACCCTAACATAGAAGCCTATCCTAGAAAATGTCCCATGTGCACATGAAAAGAATGTGAGTTGTTGGGTGAAATGGTCTGTAAACGTCCTTAGGTCTAGTTGGTTATTCAAGTCTTCTATTTCATTACTTCTGCCGGTTATTCTATTATTGAGTGGGGAATTAAAGTCTCCAACCACTACTGTAGAACTATTTCTGCTTTCAATTCCGTCAGTTTTTCCTTCATTTTCCTGGTGTATTAGTTGTGTCTATGTTCATAATTCTAATTTTTTTTTACTGTATTGAAACTTCTATTAATGTCTTTTTTCTTATATACCTTCATTGATTTAAAGTTTATTTTGTTTCATATTAGTCACCTCTGATCTCTACTGGTTACTATTTGCATGGAATATTTTTTTTGCCACCCTTTCACTTTGTTTGTGCTTGGAATGTAAAATGAGTCTTTTTGGTAGCATGTAGTTGCCATCATGTATTACTTCTTTTGCCAATCCCTACATTTTGATCGGAGTTTAATCCATTTACGTTTATGTATGTATGTACGTACGTATGTACGTACGTAATGTAAGCTCCATGCCCAACATGGAGCCCAACGTGGGACTTGAACTCATGGCCTGAGATCTGAGCACCTGAGCTGAGATCAAGAGTTGGACACTTAAGACTGAGCCCCTCAGGTACCCCACCATTAACATTTAAATTAATACCAGAAGTAGGGACTTAATTTTTTTTTAAGATTTTATTTGACAGAGAGATAAGAGCACAAGTAGGCAGAGCAGTAGGCAGAAGCAGAGAGAGAAGCAGGCTCCCCGCTGAGCAAGGAGCACTATGTGGGACTCGATCCCAGGACCCTGGCTGGGATCATGACCCAAGCTGAAGGCAGCTGCTTGACCGAATGAGCCACCCAGGCCTCCCAGTAGGGACTTAATTTTGTCATTGTGCAGTTTTCTGTATACCTTACAGCTTTTTTGGTCCATTTCCTGAATTACTGTCATCTTCTGTTTGATATTTGTATTTAAATGTTTCTCATTTTCTGTTGTATATATTCTATAGCTATCTTCTTTGTGCTTACCATAGGGATTATACTTAACATCTTAAAGTTTTAACACTCTAATTTGAATACCAGCTTAACCTCATTAACATACAAAAACTCAGCTTCTTTACAGCTCTGTCCCTACCCCATCAATTACTGATGTCACAAAACTGCATCTTTATGCAGAGTGGTGTCCAAAAACAAGTAATTCTTTAAAATTCATTAGTCTCTTCAATTATGTAGAAAAAAAAATTGGGATATCTGGGTGGCTCAGTCAGTTGTCTGCCTTCAGCTCAGGTCATGGTTCCAGGATCGCGGGATCGAGTCTTGCGTCGGGATCTTTGCTCAACAGGGAGCCTGCTTCTCCCTCTCTGCATGTTGCTCACCCTGCTTGTGCTCTGACAAAATCTTTGGGGAAAAAAAATAAAAATTGGGACTTGAAAAACACACCAGTAATACTAGCTTTTAGATTAATACTTTAAAAAAATGTATTCTCTGGAGTTACAAACCATTGTCACAATACTAGCTTTTATAACTCCCTGTGTATTTTTTTCTTATGGCTTTGAGTTACTGTTTAGTATTCATCTCACACTGCAGGCATCCCTCAAGAACTCTTGCAGGTCAAGTCTGGAGCTGACAAACCTTGGCTGCTGGTTACCTGGGAATGTTGTATTTCCTCCTTCACCTAATAGCAGTTTACTTTTTCATTTAGTACTTTGAATATACCAGCCTTCTGGCCAAGTTTCTGATGATACATCTGATTGTCTTATGGGGGTGATGCGTATATACAATCCTGTATGTATGATTTGCTCCTCTGGGTTTTCAAGATCCTATTGTCTTTTGAAAATTACAGTGTGTCTCAGCATGGATCTGAGTTTATCTTACTTGGGAGTTTACTGAGCCTCTTGGATGTTTGCTGAGCTTCATTTCATTTGCCTTGGGAACATTTCAACCATATTTCTTCAAATATTCTCTCTGCCCCTTTGTTTTCTTTCTGAGACTCCCTCAATGTAGATGTTGGTTCTCTTAATGGTGTTCTACAGGTCACTAAGGCTCTGTTCAGCTTTCTTCCTTTTTTTTTTTTTTTTTTTTCAGACTCGGTAACTTCCAGTATTTAATTTTTTCTCCAGCATGCCCAAATCTACCTTTGAATCCCTCTTGTGAACTTTTCATTTCACTTATACTTTTTTGCTCCAGAATCTTTTGGATTTTTTTAAGTTTCCCTATTTCTATTGATATTTCTATTTTGTTCAGAAATTTCTCCACATCTTCCTTTGGTTCTTTTGACTGTCTTTAAGATAGTTAAGCTCTGTTCAGATCTGCAATCAAGCCTTTTCCCTTTTTCTTTTGAATGGCTCATACTTTCCTACTTCCTAGTATGCCTTGTGATTCTTTTGTTATTGCACAGTGGACATTCATATCTAATGAAGTGTTAACTGTGTAAACTGGATTCTCTCCCATCTCCAGGACTTGCTGCATTTTATTATTTTAAGTTACAGGTTACAGGAGTACCTGGGTGGCTCAGTGGATTAAGCATCTGCCTTTGGCTCAGGTCATGACCTCAGGGTCCTGGGATCAAGTTGCGTGGGGGGGGGCTGCTCAGCAGAGTCTGCTTCCCCCTCTCCCTCTGATCCTCCACCCCGCTTGTTGTGTCTCAAAGAAAATCTTAAAAAATAAATTACAGTTATAAAGTTTTTTTTAAAAGATTCTATCCATTTACTTGTCAGAGAGAGGGTGCGTGCACGAGCAGGGAGAGAGAAGCAGGCTTCCCACTGAGCAGGGAGCCTGATGGGGTACTTGATCTCAGGACCCTGGAATCATGACCTGAGCCGAAGGCAGACACTTAATGGACTGGAGCCACCCAGACGTCCCTACAGGTTTTACTTAGTTATAGGCTTTCTCTGTGCCGAGGATCACCCTGAGGTATTATGGTCTTTTCAAATCTTTTGAGTCCAAGCCTTTCCCTGAGCATGCATGGTCACCTTCTAATTTCCCCTTAAGTGCAGTTGCTTTCAAGCATTCTAGCTTTTAATAGTATCTAGCCCCCAAGGCAAAGGTGAGAAAAATGAAGGTGGCAGGGGTACCATCTCTTTACACCCACTGGAAGTCACTTCAGCCTGAAGCGTGGCTTGCAATCATGGGGGGACATGCAACAATGGCTTCCTTCTTTGTGTGCACTCTGATCAGAAGCAGCAGAGAACAGATCCCTGAATCTAGAGGACAGCGTCCTTTCGGTCTACCCTGGCCTGACAAGGTGTGCAGGCTGTTCCAGGAACGTGTGCACAGCTGCCTGCCCTACATATGGGGGTGGAGGATGGGTAGCCACCACTGTGCTAGGATCGGAAATTGACTAAAATTAGCTGCACTTTACTGTCCAGGTCTCCTGGAAGTTAAGCCTTCAACATACTCCAGAGTTCCCTCAGACTCTCAGTGCAGCTGATGTCAAGGTGGGGACAGATTCCTGGTGCTTCCTACTCTCTGCCCTCTTCCTAGAATCCTCAATTCAAGTTTTATCCCTTTACTGATGTTTTCATGCAGTCTTGGTTGGGGATGGGGTCAGTTTGGATTCAATCCACAAAATCTTAGCAATAAGCCACAGCTATTTTCAGGTCCCATGTTTAAATAATACTTTCATTTTTTAAATTTTTAGAAAAAAGATTTTATTCATTTATTTGACAGAGATCACAAGTAGGCAGAAAGGCAGGTAGAGAGGGAGGAAGGGAAGCAGGCTCCCTGTTGAGCAGAGCCCCCGACTCGGGGCTCAATCCCAGGACCCTGGGATCATGATCTGAGCCGAAGGCAGAGGCTTAACCCACTGAGCCACCCAGGCGCCCCTAAATAATACTCTTGAGAGGTACCTGGGTGGCTCAGTGGGTTAAGTGTCTGGCTCTTGATCTCAGGGTTGTAAATTCAGGTCCCATGTTGGGTTCCATGCTGGGCACAGAGCCTACTTATCATATACATATTATTTAAGTAATTTTTACACCCAACATAGAGCTTGGACTCAAGACTGCAAGATCAAATCACATGCTCCATGGACTGAGCCAGCCCCTTCAAGTTGCATTTAGTTCTCTTACATGTACTTTGGCATTCTGGACTTCATGAAAAGGAACAGGGGAAGGTAAAAAAGAACAGAGCCTATTTTTATATAAAATTATATGGTATGAACTGGTTAGGAGAAGAAAGCATGCTCTCAAGCCATTCACTTTCCAATGACCCATCTACTCACTAAACTATCCTTCGTTTTTCCTATCCACCCATCTGTTCCTTCACCCAGACAGCACCCGTCCACCTGCCGACCCGCCCGTGACTACGTCTTCCATCCACCTGTGGAATCCAGGCACTTGGGTAAGCCCCCGGGTACCTGCTATGTACAAGTCCGGTTCTGGATTTGCACAAGTAAATCAGATCTACTGATTTGTACAAGTAAATCAGACTGGTTCCTAACCTTGCCGATATCTAGGGGGGAGAGAAAAATGGAGAACTCTATGAGCACAGACTGTGGGAGCACAGGTGTCTCCCAGATCCGGACCTCAGGTGCAGAGTCCCATCGAGCCGCCTCCTGGGTTCTTCCACCGAGATGCGCCAAAGCTGCCGCAAACGGTCACATCCCGAGCTGAACTGTCTTCCCTTCATACAGCTTGCCCTCCTGCCCATGGCCCGTGTTCTATCTAGTCTGGTCATCACAGCCTTTTCCCCTCACATAAAGTGCTCCTCTTGAGTTTCCTTGGGGCTCTACTGCTTGGGGTTCCCTGTGGCTCAGCTAGGATTCCTCCACTCTGTGACCCCCCCACCCCCAACAAAACCCTCTCTGACAGAGACTCAAGTCACAACTGAGCAAGGCCAGCTCTTTGTAAGGTAACCTCCAAGGGCTTTAAGGCCCCCCTCCATCAGATGTTAAGATCTGCACGGCACGGCCTGTGTCCTGTCCGCAGGCTGCATGGTGGTAGAGAGCTGTTCGGTATACTGCTTATGAGAAGGCAGCCACGTTTTAAACCCCGAGACAACCCTGCCCCCGCCTTAGTCACAGCTGCCTATGCCAAGAGCGCTTACAACAGCTGGCAGTAAACGATCAACCTGATAGACATGTCGAGGTCTGTGAAGTGTATCACATACACCCTGACAGGAATTTCAATTATGAAACTTGAAGGAATGGGCAGAAACAAGCTTCCTGGCCACAGGACAACCCGTGAAAGTGAGGTCACAGGGAGATGGAGGGCAGTTCTAGAGGACCCAAAGTTTATGGGTACTCGAAAAAGAAACAAACCCAGAGAGCAGACAGGTGGGCAATGCCTCGGTTGCTACAATGTCTCCACAAGGCTGGACTTGTGCAAGGAAAACCATCCTCTTCTTTACATGTGGAGAAAGTTCTTTATCAGGAACTTTACATTTACGACTTGTAGTTACATCTGAAGATTTTTCTTCTAAGTTTGAGGTCCCCGACCTACAGTCCAGAACAGGAAAACCCTGTGCCCACTCAGGCCCTGAACCTCCAGAGACCCTGCAGCGTGCTGACCTAAAGTCCCATGTCGGGATCTTTGCTCAATGGGGAGCCTGCTTCTCCCTCTCTGCCTGTTGCCCACCCTGCTTGTGCTCTGACAAAATCTTTGGGGGAAAAAAGAAAATAAAAATTGGGACTTAAACAGATTCTAGTAACACTAACTTTTTGATTATACCTGAAATGGGAGATCTGGCCTCAAGGGTGAAGTTCCAGCACTGCCGGGTTCTCAGATTTTGCCTTTGGGATGGGGACTTGGGTCTGTGCTCTTCAATCTGGGACACTGTGCCTTCAAAGCAGCCAAAGCCATTTGGGGCCTCCAACTTTCTCAGGGTAGAAATGCATCCCTGTCCTTACCAGCCCACCCCTCACAGCAGCTGCTGGCTGTCAGCCACAGGGCTGCTCTCCAACCCGCGATTCCCGGTGGCTCAGAGGTCGAAGCAGCACGATGCACCCGTACTGGTTCCTACAGTGTCACAAGGTTCCATTCAAAGCCTGGGGCGTGCAGAAGGCCTCACTACCTACAGCCTCATCTGCTGTGGTCATCTCCAGGGAACGGTTCCCTCTCTCCAGACGTGCTCCCCTTCTCTTCCCACCCAAATTTCTTCTCATACTCAACCTCAGAGATGCTTCTAATTTCAGGCAGTCCCAAAATGCCCAGTCATTTCCTCTCTCAACTTCTATCCCCATCCTGTGTGTGTTGGTCTAGGAACTCCTACAGAGCATGGACAAAGCTGGACCAACTGCAAACTTACTCAAGGTCTGAGGCAGGTCAGGAGCTCAGGGGATCTGCCAGGATGCCGGAGGGGATGGCGCCAGGTCCCTGGGAAACCCTGCTTCCCAGTCTGGAGCAGACCGCTTCTGATGGCTCGAGCCCCCTCAGCAGTGTCACTGCACACTAAGGTGAAGACCCTGCAAGCTGCCACCGTCTTTCCTGCACAAACCAGCCCAACGATCAGGAAAGTTCCTCCTTATCTGTGTTAAGTCCCCCACAGGGCCAAGAAACCTGGAAGCTGGATGGTGCACAGCATTAGCTTAAGGCAGCAGTGTTGGGGTCCAGCCTGTGTGGGTGTGCCAAGGACCCCAGGACAGTCATCTCCCCTCTGGCGAGCTTGTCAGCTAACTCAATGTGTTGGACAGGAGACAGGTTGAGCTGGCTACTGGTTTAGGTGGTGTTTGCAGCTATTATGGGATCCCAGCAGAAACCACGGACTATGCTCGGCCAGACATGGCTTGGTCTGAGAACCACTGGGTTTAAGTGTCGCTCTTGACAACCACCTATGGCACACTGAGGGCTTCCTAAACACTGTACTACCTTCTAACTGCTCCCGAGCCAAAAATAACTTAGCTACCCAATGCTCTCCTCAGTCTACTCGGATTCCTGCTACAGATGTCTGGAGGTCCCAGCACACACTATCTTGCCGTATCCCAGACAGACCAATTTTCTGTAACTGCCAGGACCCAGTAACACCCCCATGAACTGCAATATTGGGCTTCCCTTAGAATTTCAAGTGTTGGGGACGCCTAGGTGGCTCAGTTGGTTGGACAGCTGCCTTTAGCTCAGGTCATGATCCTGGAGTTCCCAGATTGAGTCCCTCATCGGGCTCCCAGCTCCATGGGGAGTCTGCTTCTCCCTCTGACCTTCTCCTCACTCATGCTCTTTCTCATTGTCTCTTTCTCAAATAAATAAATAAAATCTTAAAAAAAAAAAATTTCAAGTGTTGTACAGAGAGGTTACCATCCCATTAGGGAGATGTGGAATCTAGGGAGGCCCTAGCTGGAATCCAGGTCTGATTCCAAAGCCCAAGTGAATATGCCCCTTAAAAAGGGCTCACTGAGTAACATCCCAAAGGCAGGGACTGGGGCAACTCAGACCCTACTGGTTAGCTCTAAGAGCCCAACACCGTATTCTCCTGGTCTAGGTTCTGAGGAAAAATTCTCTTCATGTAGCTAGCGATCATCCCCATATTCTAGCACACAAGAATTATAATCTGGTTCCATTTTCTGGCTGTGAAGAATCAGATGTTGTTTGTGGAGTATAGAACTCTACTGCAGGTGGACACAAAACCCAGGCCCCCAATCTTCTAAAGAGCAAAGGCTCACAGGGTCAGACTCTGAAGACGATATAAACCCAATCTGAGAACTCTGACAAGTCATTTCTCCACATGACTCCACTTTATGTCCTGTCAATTCTACAGAGTCAAGGTCTACATAGGGACAGGTCAGAGAAATAAATGCACTGTATGGAGTACCGGTACCGCATCCTGGTACTGAGAGTGCCTTAAGGAAACGTAGTAGTCCAATGGGCGGCCACATCTGAAGAGCAATCCACAGGACAATGGGATGTGGGCCAACTCTGCATTTCTGGGTTACTCTAGAGTGAGGACAGATAAACTGTAGCTATCGGAGTCTGCTAAGGATCGTTTGCAGAACTGTTAAAAAAACTTTTAATCTCAATTATGGCTGGGCTGTTGTGCTGAAGCTCTAAGTAGATTCCAGCAGAATCCTTTCATTTTGATTTTAAACATATCTGTATCTCTGCAGTGCAGTACAAAGTGGCTGGGTACAGGAGTCAGATTAGATGATGACCTCGGGATAATAGTATACATCTCAGATCACAATGAGGATCAACGCAACAAATGAAAAATGCAGAAAGGTGGCTCGCTGTGCGTGCACCATACCCTTCTGTATTTTCCACTCTTTCAGAGACACCAGCTATCATTTCTAAGTTATCTTCAAGCCAAAGGGCTTTATTCAGTGATTAGTACATTGGAGTAAACAATGGGGGAAACTGCAACACAGCCTGACAAGAAAAGCCCTGAGCACGTTATACTCCCTTCCCTGCTCCAGCCTTTAGACCTATAGGTCCGTCAATTTCAGAAAGATCTTGTTGGAAAGCAGTCTCCTTCATTTCCCTTAATCAGAGATCTATTACACAACTATATACCTGACATCTCTATTCCCTAAAGCAAACACCCATCAAGATTTCAAAAAGTCAGATTAAGGCAGACCTTTTCAGTTTGCAGTTAGCTACAGAACAAGGATACGAGACCTACAGAACGTCACTGACCCACAGTAATGAGCACGGCGTTCATTTTTCTGAGCGAGACTGGAAACCACAGAAGGAACACCCCAACACAAATCCAAAGCAGCTACACAAAATACGGCGAGTTCAATGCTTCAATCTTATAAAATAAGAATCTAGATTAATTTTAATATTAAAGCAGAGACAAAATATAATTTTAACATCATTTTAATCAAGTAATGTAGCTGTTTGAAACAGGAAATTTTAAGACCACTGAATAGATCAAAGTGAAGGGTTAATTTATTAGGACAGCCTCTACGGATAAAACTCCTATGATGTGGATTTGAATTCCACTGAAGTTTGGCACCAGACTGAATACTAGTCTAAGCCAAAATTTTTTCTTTAGTGTTTAGAAGGCCCAAACAGGTTTTCCTTCAGGTTAAAGAAAGGAAAAACAAAACAAAAACAACCCCAACTGTTACCAGAACCCCATCAGCTTGACATTGGGTATGTTGACTGCAGCTTGGCTTAGGTCACCAAGATCTCCTAGAGGACTTCAGATGATGAAAACACACTGGCCTACAGCAAAGAATCTGAAACCTCAGTGAGATGTAATTTGTAAAAATTTCATCTCTTTTGTGTGACAAAGCACATTCCCTCCAAGTAGGTGCTTCTGCTTCACTCATCGAAATCGATCAAAAGGTGGGGGGCAGGGAAAGGACGGGGACCGATATGTAGGTCTCCAGTAAGACTACTTGATTTTACCTCCTTGAAATATCAAGCTAACAAGGTTTTATTGTATCAAATGTTTGTATAATTTCCAATGTGAAAAATTCTTACATACATTTATTAAGGTCTCACCATAATCTGTAAAAATGGATCACAAAAGAAAGGTGAATGATGTAAGACAGTGCTTCCAATAAAATTAACCCTCTGGATTAATTCCCAGTGTACTTTGTGGAAGGAATAAATGAAGTTTTTCCTTTGAAGATGATTTCTCAGATACAGCCATAACCCATATCACTTGAGTTTGGATCAGCTAATTGAGTCGAATTCACCAGTAAGTTATTTCTAAATCTAACTCTCAGGATGGGCTGGGTTCAGGCCCTCATCACCTGCATTCAGTGGCCACCATCAGACTTCTTGGGTGTCTGGCTATAGTCAATGTGAAATAAAAAACACCTTTAGTCTTACACCAAAATATAGGCTTTAACTTGAAGTACGCTTTTAGCGTCTTTTAAATAAGACATTTTGGGGGAAGGGGGAAATCAAGTCTGAGACACGGTAACACTTATTTTGGCAAGATAGCAACCAAAGACTAAAAAGCATAAGCGAAGTATCCGTGTAAAAGGCATTAAAGAACAAACCATATTATCAGAAGAAAATCCACAATGAAAAGATACAGTATGCCCTTAACATTTCGAAATTAAATCATAACGAAAGTTGAAAGGTTATGCGCAATTTTTGCTAGAGATTAAGTGCACCTTTTCCTGCTTCCCCCAAATAAAATCATAGCTTACTATATAATCACACCCTAGTTTCAGAATTTTCCCAGTCAGCACAAAGCAACAGCTACACACACATAAAATGCTTATTTGTTAATGTAGTAACTCCCCTGGCTCATCCAACGTGCAATGCACATAACTGCAAAGACTGCAATTTGGGGCAAGTATACACGAACTGAAAAAACACAATTCAAGTTTCAAAACCTGCTCTTAAAATTATTTATAGGACACTCAGGTCATTTTTACTTCTCAGTAAGATAACGATGTTGCACTGCCATTTCATGATCAGTCCACCTCGGCATGGGGAGAGTGTACATTACCAGATGCCAATCTGAGGGACTGAACGCTTCAAAGTACTGTATTTCTCAATGGCTGATTAAGGTAATTATACATAAGCTTATGTTTACATTCTGCTGAAGACATCTTTACAGTTTCAGCATCTAACAAAATCTAACAGGCTCCAAAAATCTTATCAGGTTAATGATGGTGCAGTATTTTTAAAAAGGAGCCATTTCAGCTTAAGTCATTCAGAGCCAAAATCTGAAGAATGACCAAAAATCAAATCTTTATTTAACTGTATAAATGTGATCCAAATGTGTCCACCACTAATTTTTCAAAAAGAAACATGCTATAAATAAGCAAACTATATCTGCTCACTGATAGGTGTATGGACTCCCTAGATGTCTTGTTGGGCTTAATTACAGACCACTCACAGCAATACATTTTTAGTAGAAAGTGTAGCATGATGTTAAGCCATTTTAGCTTTTGCACATACATGTTGCACTTCTGGCTGATGATGCAGAAAGATTCGCAGCATTACACTGTTAAGCTGGGCTGCACCCACCCCTTTAAATGGCATCAATATCAATGTCATCATCCTTGTTGTCAGACTTCACAGCTTCAACTTTAGGTACACTGGCAGTCTTCGAATACACCACCTGGTAAAACAGTTTTATTTATTGTAAATCTTTATCCCAATGAACCTATTTATAAAATTAATAATACAAATCAATGGTCAACAAGGGAGAAAAAAGTACCCAAACACAGTCATCTTTTTGGAGAAAGTGTCTGTGCATGTGGGCAGGAGGAGCGAAGTAGCAGCAGAGGCAGAAAATCCCAAGAAGTGTCACAGATTTCACAGGGCTTGATCTCAAAACCCTGAGATCATGTCCTGAGGGGAAATCAAGAGTGGGATGCTTAACCAACCGAACCACTCAGGTGTCCCACAGCCATCACTTTGCACAAGTTTTTGTTATTTGAAAACTAAGTTCTCTCTGAATACTAAATTCTCTTAAGGTCTCTCTCAGCCAGATACCATCTTAATGTTTATGGACAACTAGCACCTGTATACTCAACCTACACTAATACTCCTTTGAAAATTCGTAGGTCTACTTACGATCATGTCTAGGGGTAGGAAAGATATCCCCAGCCCTTTATATTAACATGTTAACTTCCCAAATTATTGAGACCACATTCTGCTGCATCTTGAAATTTCAAATTACCCAATTATTATTTTCGAATCCCAAACCCTAACACAGTTTCACCTCAATATTCTCATCTTCATCATCTTCTTCACCACCAGAAGATTCCTCCTCCGCTTCCTTCAACCATTTTATAAACGGTTCTGCTTTGACACGAATCTCTTTGGCAAGATCTTTTGAGACATATTTCTTAGAGGCCTAAAAAATGTTCAATACAATTTCCTTAGTTGGAGAAATCTAATTTAACTGCCTACACTCAGCTCTTTAAAGTGACTGGGTCATATCTTAATCTTGACTTCTCAACAGATCCATTTATTCAACAAGTAATAATGAGTCTGAGGAGTTTAAATACTTTCTTCCCTTATTATTAGGAAGCTGCCACAGGGGGAATCACCTACAGGTTATACCAGTGATTACGTTTCAACGTAGCAGAAACTCAAGTATCAGAAGTTACTTCTTCCTAAATTGCCCCAACAATGTCTCAGTAATACTTCTGATCTTCAAGAATCTGTTTGTATATATCTATCTATTCCCCACCTTTTCTGACCAGCTGATGATGACTTCTTCCTCCAACAGATCTGCATCATACATCTCCTTCAAGATGTGGGGAATCTTGGAAATGAGCTGAGCTTGATGCATTGCTACCACACACTCCAAACCATGAAGAAGGTACCGTTGAGCTTTTTTGTTGTTGTGACAAAACTGGAAATAAATGTATTGGCATTAACAAGCTTTTAAAGAAGTTTTAATTAAGTATACGCATTGTTTCAAGATTGTGTCTTAAAGCTATAAGCCTTAAACAGTGGCTCAAAAAGTCAATGCATAAAGATCTGGGTACTACTTTAGCTATGCTATATACAGTATTTTCCAAATATTTCCATGCTTGTTAAGATAGGTCAATTATCTCCAGTTTTAGGATAACAGAGAACAAGTTCCCAGGGTCACAAAGCTCTTAACCTCATTTATGAACCTAAAATAATTTGCTTACTCGTAGGAAATGGCGCCTGTATTTCTTAATTTGTTCTCTAATCTTCTCATTAAAAAGAACTTCAGTCAAAACAAGAGGGCCCATGGCTTTTACATCCAATCTTTCTGCTTCAGCAACAATTTCTTTGTCTGATGAGTCAATGATACCTTCTTCTTTCTTTTTCTGCAAATAAAAGGAAGCAATTCAGTGAAATACAGACACATTTTAGTCCAGAGATACCAGTTAGTCCCCACTTTCATGGACTTTTTTCCTACCAAATTTATTATGGTTTCAGGATTTTTCATGAAATGCACATGCCAAAGATAGTACCTGGAACCACCTCAGGAAGTATTTGAACAAAAAGTTTGAGTATTCAAAAGATACTGTAGGAAAAAAAGTTACACGCCAGATAATAAGCATAAAGTAACAAACACCTTTACAAAAACCCAAGGCTTCAAACTGATTATCAAGAAAATGTTTAGCTGCTCCTGACCCAAGTTATTTTACCTTAACGAAATCAAACAGAATATTGACCCGCTCTTCAACAGTCCTTTCCAAATCATCAGTGAGTGTCAGAACTTTTGCATGATCACTGATTTCATCCATTCTGCGTCTTTGAGCTTCCTCAGTTGTATCCTCCCCCCAATCATCATCCTCCTCCTCTTCCTGTCAAGAACAAGTATATGTAGTCAAATGCCACAAAAACACAAAAATACTTCTGATTTCTCGTCATGTTAATGGCACTAGGTTCATTTTCCACAAATATAAATTGGACCTACATTGATTTAATCAACCCCGCATAACCAGAAACCCAAGATACCATTGCAACGTTAAAATGAAGAGGTTTCCTTTTTTTTTTTTTTAAAGTTTTATTTATTTGACAGAGATCACAAGTAAGCAGAGAGAGAGGAGGAAGCAGGCTCCCCGCTGAGCAGAGAGCCGGATTCGGGGCTTGATCCCAGGACCCTGGGATCACAACCCGAGCCGAAGGCAGAGGCTTTAACCAACTGAGCCACCCAGGCACCCTCCTTTTTTTTTTTTAAAGGATTTTTCTTTATTTGAGAGAGAAAGTGCGCACATGCACGCACCTGCTTATGAGGTGGGGAGGGACAAAGGGAGAAGCAGACTCCCTGCTGGGCAGGAAGCTGATGTGGGACTCGAGGATCATGACCTGAGCTAAAGGCAGTCACTTAAGCAATTAAGTCACCCAGGTGCCCAAGTTTCCTTTTTTCTCCCCCCTACCAGATATTGTATTTCACCCAACTTTACTGCCCACCACACATTCACCACTACACTCACCGCAGCGTGTGGAGGAGGACTGATCTCATTTGGTGGTGGGGGTGGGGGCGTCTCACTGCTGGACACAGAACCATTTTCCTTGTCTTTGCCCTTCCGGTTTTTCTTTTCCTTTTCTTTCTTCCCTGTACCACTATCGCTATTCTCTACAGCAGAACAAAGAAAAAAGTAAAAGTTTAATACTATAGTTTACAGTACACCTTACTGTCTCTTATGGACATTTTAAACCCTTTGCTTCCTTTTGCTTTGGAACCTTCCCTCAGAAAACCATACACAAGAACAATGCTACTTATAATTCTAGGATACACAAACCAAATTCTTCCACTATCATTTCCTATGTGAAAAAACTCAGAGTAAGGACATCATGTCCTAGAACAGTAGAAATATTAACCGTTCAGTAAAATTAACATAAAGTGGTGATATCTCAGAAAATGAGAAGCTTAGTGAAGGCTGGCACTCCTGACCCTCTCGTCCCGCATGAACCTAAACACGAGCACTTCTCAACTCCACTTTAGTCCAGATCTGTTAACACTGTCAGAGTCTATATAACAGTTGGTCTCATGGAGGAGAACACTGGAATAGGTTAGACTTTATTGCTATAGCAAGCTTAAATTGTGTCAGACAACTTCCATCATCTGCCACAGAGTGTTGCTTGCAATGTTCTAAAGCCACTTGGGCTTAATGAACCAGGACCCTGATTCATAAAACACTGTGTTCCAGAAGCGGATTGTTTGCTGGGATCCTAATTTTATTTATTTTAAAAAAATGTTTAAGAGAGAGAACACACTTGCATGTATGGACACAAAAGGAGCAGCAGCAGCATACACCCATTAAGCAGGGAGCCTGATGCAGGGCTTGACCCCAGGACCCTGCGAACATGACCCCAGCCAAAAGCAGATGCTCAATGGACAGAGCCACGCAGGCGCTCCTGTTTTACAATATCCATTTCACCTATTCTAAAAGGGCAGGTTTTAGAAACTGAAAACACAGGGCACCTGGGCACCCTTCAGGTTGGGTCATAGTCCCGGAGTCCTGGGACAGAATCCCGCATCAGGCTCCTAGCTCTGCGGGAGTTTGCTTCTCCCTCTCATGCGAGCTCTCAAGTAAATAAAATTTCAAGAAAAAAAATTGACAACACAGCTCAGTTTAAGTTGTAGCCTGTCCTTCAAACCCTGAATGGTACATTTTTCGAAGTCATAGACTCAACAAAACAAGGCACAAAAATCAGACAATCCTTATAGTCTAGTTTCACAACAGCAAAAAAGCTTCCATTTTTTCCAATGATTGGCTGCCTCACATTAAAATCTTTCAGGTTCTTCATAAAGACTTACCAGGTGGGTTTTTGAGAATGAACGTGCAGAGTTTATGATGTGTGTCAAGCATGCCTCGATAGCCACAGGCTTTACAAGAATTACCTATTGTTTGCTTCTTTGGATTGACATGCTGCCAAAAAAAAAGAGTAAAAACAAGTAAGTCATCTATACGCTACAACAAATTTTGTAAAAAACAAGATGTTAAACGATCTATTTAAAAAATTTGCTGCTTTACACAGCCTGTTTGCAATTAAGTTTGCTCTGCCTTCTCAGGAACATACATTTGGTGATATCAAAAGACTGAGCACAAAAGCAGATACACAGTTTTTCCTCAGAAAGACTCACCAGCTCTGTTTCAGGATTCTCACACTCAGGACAGAGAACAAATTTTTTAATGAATCCATCCAACATGTCTTGCAGCTTATTCGCCTCATGAGATCCATTGACAATGTAACGGTCATTCTTAACATCAAACTGGGTCTGTGCTCCCAGCTCACAACCAAAATATTTGGTGGGATCTGAGGGGGGGGGGGGAGAAAAGATTTATTACCTAGATGTTCTACTACTCATTCACACTTACACAAATATAACTCTCTTATGCTTTTATACTGGGTTAAAATGTGATGAGCAGCTTTGTTTACCAATAGTAACTAACCAGTTGGTTTTCCAGCCCAAGATTCCACTTAACCCTGAAACACACTAGCATACAACTCACTCCAATCACACAGATCCAAGTCTGTCATGACCACAGTGACACTATTCTTTGTCAGACTCCTCTTAAGAAGCGTTACTTACACGTTGGAGGCCGATTAAGCGCCTTTGCAACGTCAACCATGTTGACTATAACTGTCTTGATACCATTTCCTTTGCCCTCAACCTAAAGAAAAAAATAACTTTAATTTTGCATTATCTACCCCAAGACGTGCAATCTTTAAGATTCTAACAAAAGAGCTTAGGCTTCAAAACTAAACCAAAGATGCGTATTACCTTGGCAATCAGACGGGGCATCTTGTAGCGATAGAACTGGTCTGACACACTGCGGTTGACATTGACAGACATTTTGGCTTATTAGTGACTTTATCAATAAGATGAAGAGATCTTTGATTGCAACTTTTTGGTATCTTCTGTCTGGAGAAGAAGGGATGACATAAACGACTGCAAGAGTTCTCGGTCTCTGACATGAAAAAATTTTCGCCACTGAGGCTGTAGGCTTCTTGCTTGTATGCTATGTGTCCCCAATACAGGTACCAATGGCTGCGCAACAGCTCTGAAAGAGAAGGAAGAGCACACAACCCCCGACGCTTAGCGGGATCCCCGCGGAGGAAGCGTCCCTTCGCCTCCCGGTGACCCCACGAAGCACCCCGGTTCGCGTGAGGCGCCGTGAACACTCTCCTCGAACACGGAACACCTGTCGCAACAGAAAGGGGCTCCGCGTGGACCAGGACGGGCCTCCAGCTGGGAGCCGCCACACTCCCAACTGCGCTGCCTCCGCCCCGCAAAGGTCCGCTTCGGGGGCGCGGCCACATCTCCACAACCGCGGACGAAACGGGCCACGACCTATTCCCCGCAGACCAGGCCTCGGCTACGAACAAACTTCCCAGCCTCCCCGCTCAGTCCGTGTCCAGCACCGGGCCGCGCGGGGAGGCCCTGGCCCGGCCCAGAACACGGCGGCTCGCGGGAGTGTGCACGGACCGCGGGGGCAACGACCGAGCGCGGCCGCCCCCGCCCCTCCGGTCCCTGGTCCGCGCGCGCACGCACTCGACCTTCGCTCCGGTGCCCATGGCCACCAGCCACTCCGCCCGGGGCAGCGACCCCGCCATGCGCTCCACCCGGCCTCGGCGCGGCGGGGGAAACGAAAGCGGCCGAGGGGCGCCGGCCTGGGCCGCCCCCGCCCCCGAGCGGGCGATGACTCATGAATGCAGCAATAGGGCCTGAGTCAGCCCGCGCGGCGCGCTCCCGCGGGGCGGGGGAGGGGCCGGGGCCCGGCCGGGGGAGGGGACCGGGGCGGAGGAGGGGGGGGCGGACAGGGGAGGCGGAGAGGGGCGGGGGCCCGGGGCGGAGGGCAGGGCGGCGGGGGCGCGGGGCCCGCCCGCCCGAACTGCGCCACACGCGCGCGCGGGTCACGCGGCGCGCCGCCATCTTGTGCGGCCGCCATCTCCCCGCCGGCCCGCCCGCGGACTCACCGTTTTCGTCAAATAAAGACATAAACCCAACGCTGCTCGCCCGGGACTGGGATGAAGTGAGGCGCGTGTGAACCCGAGTCCGAGGAGGGGCGGCGGAGGCGGCGGAGCAGCGCAGCGAGCAGCGGCCGGGCCAGGCGCCGCCGAGCAGCGGGGAGGGGCTGTCCCAGCGACGTCCGGGGTCCACACCCTTCAGCGCCCGGGGCCTGGCGACCTGGCGCGGAGAGACGGCGCCGTGAGCCGCGGGCGTCGGGGCGCCTTCCCCGCCAGCCAGCGGCCCGCGGGGGTCGAGGGGGCGGGGAGGACTGGGGAGGGGGCGCGGGGCTGCTGCCCCTTCACCGGACTCACCTCTGGAATGTTCTCGCTCTGACTGAACAACGCCGCCGCCGCGCTCAAGCTACCCTCGGCCCCAGCGCCCGCCCCCCGCAGCAGGCCGCACTGCTCATTGGCCCGAGGCGTGCCCGACCTCGCTCGTGATTGGCCACTTGCCACGTCAGTCGTGTCTTTCTCCGCCCCTTCTGCTTCCTGAGGCTCCTCTCGCCGCCTCAGCCCGCCCCCAGTCCCCGGTCCCGGGTTCGTTCCCCCGCCCTCCCCTCCCCCGCTTTTCCCAGAGGCCTTCGCGGTCTCGCGAGAGCCGTTCGGCCGCGGCAGGGGGTTGGCCGCGGGGCCGCACTTCGTCGGTTTGAGCGCTGGGGGACGGCGGGGGGGGGGGGTGGCGGTTGGCTGCTCCCCTCCCCCGTCGCCTGGACCTGGCCGCGTTCCCGCCGAGTTCCCCCTCGCGACGGGTGCTCAGCCTCGCCCCGGGGCGGGGCGGGGGAGGTCCTCTCTTCCTCTTCCGGCCGCTGGGGACGCCCGTCGTCGGGCTTCGAGGAGGAAGTTGTGCTTCCTCCCCCGTCCTAAGGCCTGGGTGCACTGTGGTGACTGCGGGGCCTGGCTCTTTCGCCCCAAGTGCTGTTCTTTTCTCCGAAGCCGGGGTCCGGTGTCACCTTGACAGGGTCGTGGTGCGGCCGCCCGCCCAGCCTTCTTCTCGGCACCGGGCCTGCAGGCCTGGCGGGGCTTGGCACCCCGAGCCTCCGCTTTCTGAGGAGGGAAGCCCCAGATTAGCTTGGGACCCCAGGACCCTCCTGGAAGCGCGGTG
Organism: Lutra lutra; assembly: GCF_902655055.1. Lineage (NCBI taxonomy): Eukaryota > Metazoa > Chordata > Mammalia > Carnivora > Mustelidae > Lutra > Lutra lutra. The sequence continues at coordinate 145,156,221 of NC_062284.1, read as the reverse complement.
CACCGTGACTTTGCTCGAAGCAAACATCTCATTGGGTCACCATTCCCGGGACCCACCACCCCAGTTAATAAATTGTGATCTCCTTGCGGGGCAGAGCGTAGCCCAAAGCAGGCGTTCCTCACAAGTGACCAGGAGAGCCTCTGCTGTCCTCCTGCGGAGGCGATTGCAGAAACGTATATTTGGTTTAAACGTGTGAATTGCGACTGTAAAAGCGCATCCAGAGCCCATCGCGACATTTGAAAACATGTTGGCTGCGGTGAAACCAAAAGCCAAATAAGGCGAAGGGTGGTTTCCCGGGCTGGAAGCACGCTGCTGAGGTCAGGATGAGGTGGGTTAGGGGCTGCCCGTTGTTCGCCTAATCCAGTATGCAAGGAAGTTGGAACTGAAAGGAATGTTGTTTTTTACCAAAGTTGAGGATATTCTTCCAGGATTTACAAGCTTTGTAAGTGGGTGGGGAAGTTAGTAAATCAAAGGGGCGGTCCGGAATCGAGGGAACTTGTGTCTTTCCTGCAGGAGCTAATGCGATGCTCACACGCTGTATACAGTGGCGTGTGAGTGGTGGACCACGTGCGTAATGCCTTATGAGTACCCGGATTCCCACTAGGTCAATGGGAAAGGTAGATCGGACAAGCTGCTCCTGGGTCAGCATGTAGCGTGACCCAGCCGTTCGGAAACATTGGCATTTTTGCACACAAGTGACACTGTTTTAGAAACTGTTGGAAAATATGGGTATGAAACGTCTGAAGTAAGGGGCTGGCCTTGTCAGAAAAAAATTTTTTTAAAGATTTTATTTATTTATTTGGGCGCCTGGATGGCTCAGTGGGTTAAACCGCTGCCTTCAGCTCAGGTCATGATCTCAGGGTCCTGGGATCGAGCCCCAAAACGAGCTCTCTGCTCAGCGGGGAGGCCCCCCCCCCCCCCGGCCTCTCTGCCTACTTGTGATCTCTCTCTGTGTCAAATAAAAAAATAAAATCTTAAAAAAAAAGATTTTATTTCTTTATTTGATGGAGAGACAGAGAGGAAACACAAGTCGGGGAGGAGGGAGCGGGAGAAACAGACTCCCCACTGAGAAGAGAGCCCGATGTGTGGCTTGATCCCAGGACCCTGAGATCATGACTTGAGCGGAAGGTAGACACTTAATGACGGAGCCACCCAGGCACCCCCAGAATTGGTTTTTAGTGAAGCTAAATACCAGGTGAGTTGTTCTTATTTGGGGCCAGGTATGTTTGATGGCCCCATATTTAATTTCATTCAAAAAGTTTGTACTAATTTTAAATTTAATTTTTAGCAGGTGTACCACTCATTTGTCTCTAATGAGGGACAATTTTTAAAAATTATTGTTAACCCTACCATTTATTGAATGCTCCTCATAGCATAGGAATTTGCTTAGTGCTTTGAATACACTCTCTTATTTACTTCCTAGATCCTATGGAGAATTTTTATTCCTATTTTACAGATAAGCAAACGGAAGCTTAGTGGAAGAAAATCAAGCAACTTGCCCAAGATCACATGCTAGTAAGTGACAGAGCTGGAATTTAAGCCGAGCTCTGTCTGACCCCAGAGTCTGTTCCCTTAACCATTACGTGACCCCGAATTCACAAGTAAATATAAACATACATAAACCTAGGCAGTTTTCAGGTGTAATCCCATTTAATCCTTTAACAACCATGTGAGGGAGTGTTGTTAGTCCCATTTTACAGATGAGGAAAGAGTCAGGAAGGTTAATTTTCTCAAAGTCACCCGTCTAATAAATGGTGGACAGTGTTTGAACTCTAGCTTGACGCCAGGCTCATTGCACAATTCTGCTTCCTACTTCTGACTCCCCGCCTCATTTGGCTGCAGTTCCCCCAGTCAGGTGCTCACAGTTTGCTAAGTACTGGGCACTTGGTGCCTTTGGGATCGTCTTCAATGAGTGCCCGGATTACACACTTCAGCGCCAGCCTTCCTTGGATGGCAGGCAGGGATAACTGCTGAGAAGGTGAGTTAGTAAACCAGCCTTACAGTTATTTAGATACGGGTGTCTGTTCTGTTTAGCATGAATTTGCCCCCTCAAGCAAGATCAAGTCTGCCCGGACTGAGAGAACCTTGTGTTTCTGAGCTGTGGGCCCCTGAGGGACGAGCACATTGCCCTCTGTGGTGGGCTGTCTGGTTGGACAGCTGGCCTCTGTGACATCCCCCTCTTAGCTACCTCCAACCTCCAGCGCACTGCCGAAGCTGCACACTCTTAGGTAAAGTTTCTGACTCCCCAGCTTGGGAATGAGTTATAAGGGATGTGCGTGGTTTTTCTTCCAGCGCCAGCCTGTCACCGGGGTTGTGCGTAGAGTAGACATTCCGAGCTGCTGGGAGGGAACCGCAGGTTATCTGATGAGTACGGAGGCAATCAAAGGCATTGGCTGCGTTGAAAGCCAGTGTCCTGGGGCGCCTGGGTGGCTCAGTAGGTTAAGCATCAGCCTTCAGCCCAGGTCATGATCTCAGAGTCCTGGGATCAAGCCCGGCATTGGGCCTGCTCCCTCTGCTGCTCCCCCTGCTTGTTCTCTCTCTCTGTCAAATAAATAAATTAAAAAATCTGAAAAAAAAAAAAAAAAAAGCCAGTGTCGTAAGCCATGGTACTCTAATGCACCCATATTGAACATTTCTGAGTTGCTGGGATACAGGCCCTGCCCACATTGCCAGCCTTGCTCAGGGCCCATAGGTAAACAAATAGCAGCTTTGTTCCGCTGGACACCGCAGGAAGCTTGCCCCCTTCCTGAAATCTCCAACCCTCCAGGCAGGATGTCTCCCTGCCTCGGTGACAGGCCCCTCCCACCCTCCCAATACTTCTGGCATTTAGTGCCCCTCTGGCATTCAGTGGCACATGATTGTATTTGCTTGTTTACTCGTCTGCCTTCCTCATTAGGCTAAACAGCTTGTGGGCAGGGAACCTGTCCTTGAGGAGAAAAACGAGTCTGCTCCAGAAGAGACAGAAGCAGGAAGCAGAGATGGCAGTGGGGAAGAGATGAAGCATCCCTGCGAGGTGTGGCTGGAGACTGACGGCGCGTCTTCCTGCTCCCAAGCATTTGAGTCCAGTCAGGCTCCATATTATGTCATTCCTGGAAAAAGAGAAGGAAGTACAAAATTGTATTGATTTCAGTCGATGATGGAGAAATGTGGGTGACCGGGCTTGCCCCAGGTCCTGTCTTCTGGGAGGCAAGGTGTATGCTTGCAAGGTGTAAGCAAGCTCCCTCACTTGCTTGAGACTAGTGGTAGTAGGGAATACATTTGCTCACACTTAGCTCACTGCTTTGGGGATGCACCATGTGTGCAATGGAAGGTCTGGAAGAGGCCCAGTGTGGCACGCAGCTGGCTCTCTTGCCTGCGATTCCCGAAGATTCCTGACAACCATTTGCAGACCTTTGTCAGCATATTTGTGTGTTCCCATCGCTGCCTTTAGTTGTGAATCTGGCACATTCTATCCACCCAGGTGGAGCAGCTGCATACCAGCCAGTGAGCTCACTGATTGCGGATGAGCTGTGGGTCAGGACCTTGCAGGGTAGCAGTAGACCGACGCGACCCAGAAGCACAGTCTGTTATGTGCTCAGCAGAGTCAGCTGCTACTTTGGGTGAAGTTGTTATCTAGACCTAATTTTTTTGGGGGGGTGATTTATTTATCTGAGAGGGAGAGAAAGAAATCATGAGCTGGGGGTGGGGACAGAGGGACAAGTGGACTCCCTGCTGAGCAGGGAACTAGATCTGGGGCTCAGTCCCAGGACCCTGGGATCATGACCTGAGTGGAAGGCAGATGCTTAACCGACTGAGCCACCCAGGTGCCCCATGACCTAATTTTTGAGTACAAATCATCTATGCTATATTCTCGATTCTATTTCTTAAAGGGTGCCTCTCTGGCTTATCTGTGCATGACTTGGTTTCCCAAAGCCAGTAATTCTCAAATGTGGGTGAGCATCAGATTCTTTGGAGGGCTTGGGTCACCTGGGTGGCTCAGTTGGTTAAGTGTTCGACTCTTGATTTCGGCTCAGGTCATGATCCCAAGGTTGTGAGATTGAGCCCTGTATCAGGCTCCCCACTCAGTGGGGAGCTTGCTGCTCTCCCTCTCCCTCTGCCCCTCCCCCTGCTCTCTCTCAAATAAATAAATCTTAAAACAAAACGGACAAACAAACAAAACTTCTGGAGGGCTGATTGAAACACAGATTGCTGGGCGCTCCCGCGTGTGTTTGAGGAGGTCCAGGTGGGGCCCAGAACTTCACTTTCTAACAGATTCCCAGGCGCTGCCGGTGCTGTGGTCACAGACTACTGTGCCTTAAGGTCAGGGGGCCACACGACTTTGGAGCCCAGGTATCTCTTTTTCCCTCACCATAGATTCCACAGCTTGGTTTGGAGATCTCCCATGAGCCCTCATTCAGATAGTCTGTGAATCAAACTAAGTCAAAAAGAACAAAATCGAGGTCCCAATGACTGGTTGCAGCTGTGGCACCCTGGCCCGACAGAGAAGTTGTGGGGCCGGCTGTTGGATGGCGGTATTGTGTGCACCATGCCCAGTGGGACTGCGACAGTAAGTCGTTCCAGGGACACAGTGCTGCTGGCACAGCCTGCCCCCCGACCCCCGTGTCCTGTTACCCGCATGCTGGCGCCTCAGGGAGCCGCCAGTGCCCTGCCATCCCCTCCTCTTGTGGCTGGGGAGACGAAGTCTCAGAGAGAGGACTTGTCTCAAGGTTGGGGCTGGGGGCCTGACTTCTGGCTGTAGGGCTTTCTCGCTGGGTAGGACCTCGTTATCCTGTTTGGCTTATCCCGGTTCTAGAGTTTGCTTCTCTTCCTTTGGCTGGATTTTAATGGCTCTAATGCCCTTTTTTAGACGCATCAGACAGGACTTGGGATCCAAGGGTGGAGGACATGCTTTCCTCATGCCCCCGATCTTCCTCACCCCGCCACTGAGCACCCCGGCTGTGGCTGAGCCCGGCATTCGAGACGCAGATGGGACTCTGCAGGTGCTGTCACCACTGGTACAGTTATCTTGTTTGTGAGCCAACATTGAAAACCTGGGAGATTTCACCTGCTATTTCAGATATCTGATTCCTTAGGAAATGGGCAGTGCTGGGACACACTCCTGCTCTGTCCTTCAGAGCTGAAGGTGGGGCGTGAGTGCCCAGGAGAGAGCGGAGCCACGGTCTGTGCAGGTGTGCATCTGCGCCCGTGCCTGCCTGGGCACTGGGGCAGGTAAGACATCACACTCATGGTCTTGGGCTGCCCTAACGAAGTATCACACACCTGGCTTGAAATAGCAGAGATGTGTTCTCTCCTGGTTCTGGGGCTCAGAGGTCTGAAGTCAAGATGCTGCCATGGCGGCGGGGGCCCTCTCCCTGTTTCCCGGGGTGGCTTGACGTGCCTGGCCTTTGCTCAGCATTCGTGGTTGGGAGACAGGGCTCCCCGAGTGTCAGCAAGCACCGCAGGGGGCATCTAGCTTCCTGGAGCTCACATAGTGAGACAGCCCTGTGGCCTTAGTGCTTCATGGGCATTAGCCCACCGAATCTCTAAAGCAGCCCTCCTGGAGGGGGGCAGTCTTATTGCCCCACATTGCGGTGGGGAGGTTGAGGTCAGAGGGTTGACAGAGCTTGGTCAAAGTCAGAGCAGACCTAGTGTGTGGGGACAGCAGCGAGTGCCACATCGGTCAGACCCTCTGCCCCTGTGATATGGGGGGGGCGAGGGGAGCCCTTATGTCAGCTGCCATCCCAAAGCCCAGTGCTCATCACATTTATTCCCTCCCCGCACTGCTCTGTCTCTTCCCCGGGCGATTACTGAGGCTCTTGGCCTGATTATTTTCTCAATCCTGAAGATGATGTTTCTAAATTTCCATTTGAGCAAGATTTAGTCCATTTTTAGGGTCCGTTTCCTGTGTCTTTTTGCATTCTCTAGTAGATGGTAGAACCATCCAGAAACCATAACAATATGCTCTAAATAACCTTTATATTGTGGTACTGATCTGAGTAAATATAGTTCACACCAGATGGGACTTTTTGCAATCTAGAGTTCTGAAAGAAAGAATGGATTCATTTTGAGTTTCCTTACATTAAGTGAGTGATTTTTTTTTTTCCCTTGGGCAGTCAACTCCCACATTCAGTATTCCCAGCATGACATTTTGTACTGTTATACTTGGTAAGTAAAGGCCAGCTATTCTGACCTTTATGTGCCAGGAGTCTGTGCTCAGAGCTCCGTTTTTGGTTTAGCTCATAAAGGCTGCTTGCATGTTTGCATATTTCATGCAGAAAGAAGTCTTTTGGGCTAAGTCACTCCTGGCTAGATATTCACAAAGTTCATGGCTATTTTTAACACACACCTTTGCTGCTTTAAAACCACAGTCAGCATTTAAAGCCATGACTGGCTTATTCACTTTGCATAATACCTTCAAATTTCATCCATTGCACGAAGGGAAGTAAGCCAGTCACAAGAGGACAAGCACTGTGTAAGTCCACTTATAGGAGGTTCGCCAGGGTAGGCGGGTTCACAGAGACAGAAGTTGCATGGTGGTTGCCAGGAGCTGGGGCAGGGGCGGGGGTGGGATAGGGAGTAGGTGTTTAATGGAGACAGAGTGTCAGGTGGGGAAGATGGAAACATTCTGGAGATCGATGGTGGGGATGGTTGGATGATGATGTGAATATTCTCGGTGCCACTGAACCAAAATGGTTGAAAGGGTCAATTTTATGTTACATCTATTTCACCAAAGTCAGACAAAAAAAAAACAATCCTACAATGACCTAAACAACTGTATCTAAATAAAGCGATGACGATGTAGAGAAGCTTCACTCCTGCGATGAAATACAATGTGCCCCACACAGATGACCATTAGACAGTCATGTGTCTATATGAAATTCATTTTGTTTTATGATTTTCTATATTTTTCAGTTGAAAAAGGTCCTTGGAAAAATATAATGTCAGCTCTCTAACGAACTCTGTGACCTTGGCCACCTTTTTTGCATTTTGAGCTATTATTACCCCATAAGCCAGGTGGGGAGATTTTTTTTTAAATATTTTATTTATTTATTTGACAGAGAGAGATCACAAGTAGGCAGAGAGGCAGGCAGAGAGAGGGGGGGAGGCAGGCTTCCTGCTGAGCAGAGAGCCGGATGCGGGGCTCTATTCCAGGACCCTGAGACCATGACCTGAGCCGAAGGCAGAGGCTTTAACCCACTGAGCCACCCAGGCGCCCCCAGGTGGGGAGATTTAAAGGTGGAACAAGTAGAAACCAAAGTCAGTCGAGATCACCGGGCAGTGGGGTTCAAGTGGTGACAGTCAACAGCAGTGCTGGAAACTTCTTTGCCCCCCCGCCCCCAGAGCAAGAGACATAAACCTAAGTCCTTTAAGGGCAGGAGATCACACAGTGTGGAGAAGGTGGGCGCAGGGCAGGAAGGGATGGCGGGGACTGTGGCACGAGGATAGGAAGGCTTCCACATTCAGCGAAGCAAACAGAACAAAACGAAAACTCCACGCAGTCAACAAGACACAATGGGGTTGTACCTGGCCTGTGGGCCACTGGTTTACAGTGTCTGCTTTTGGGTGAGAGCCTCTTGGGTCTGGGAGGGGAGAGGTCCCCCCTCTACCTTTCAGAAAAATCTGAGATGCAGGTATGGACTGCTTCAGAAAGAAAGGGTCTGGAATCTGGATCTTACACAGTAATTTCAGGGCTCTTTTCTTCCTACCTGCTGGCTGGAAATGTGTTTTGTTCCACCCCCCCCCGATAGTGTATCATTCCAAGTTTGAATTTTAATCTCTTTTTAAAAACATAGATAAATCTGTTTAATTTCATCTTACTGCACAAATCAAGTCAGTGCCTAGTATTTTTCTATTTTAGTAATAGCTGCCACGTTCTAAAAAAATCTAACACTTAGTGGTCCCCAACAAATTTTGATACACACACTATACTACGTGTCTGCCAGCCTTTCCAAAATTGCCATCACTTGCATTTGGTTCTTTGGATTAAAATGCCAAAGGAGTTTATTGGTGGACATTTTCATATCTCGGATTCTGCTGGCCTTCTAAGATATATAGCACGTTTTGAGAAAGATGGATTTTTTTTTTAAAGATTTTATTTTTTTAATTAATTTATTTGACAGACAGAGATCACAAGTAGGCAGAGAGGCAGGCAGAGAGAGGAGGAAGCAGGCTCCCTACCAAACAGAGAGCCTGACTCGGGGCTTGATCCCAGGACCCTAGGATCACGACCCGAGCCGAAGGCAGAGGCTTTAACCCACTGAGCCACCCAGGCACCCTGAGAAAGATTTTTCTATCTATGGCTCTCAGGTGAGAACTGAGGTTATTTTCAGGAGACCTCTAAACCAGGGCCATGAACTGGCAGACCTAGGAGGAGTATGGCCCATGGAGATGTTTTGGTGATCATGTTTTGGGGGAGGAGGGGGTGACATGGCTTTAGGTCATCATGTGCTCGGGGGTGTCCGGCAAACTCCCCAGCTCCCCCCCTAATGACATCTCCCCTTTCATGAACTTACAGCCCTGCAGCCCCTCCCTGGCCACAGAAGGCATGTGAGGTTGTGACCCATCTCACTCCAGGGAGATCACAGTGTGAGGCTCTCAAAAGGATGTTCTCCGGGACATGTGTTCACAACTTAAAGATGTCAACTGACCTTGCTGGGGACAACTACTCGTGTGGTTGGCAGACTCGTCCCCTTGAACAGGGGACAGACCTGATTAACTACCCTGGTGGAAGGGGTGAGTCCCAAGGAGTGGCGAAGGAGACACCATGTGTATAGAAATGGAATTCATGACCATTCCAGCCCAGCGCAGCCCAGTACGCGTGTGCAGAGCCATCCCCACAAGCCCTGCAGGGCCATCAACAGACGGCACGAGGAGACCATAGTCTTTTTATTCTGCACCTGCTGGGCAGGAAGTTCTGAGCGAAGTTCTTGTGCATAGGAGGTCAGAACCCATGTTACTAACAAGCACTGGCTCTGGGGGGAGCTTGGGGGACCCCCTCAGCCCAGTTTGCTTAGCACCTCCATGGTTTTAGCGACAAAAATCCCTACCCCTGGGAAACCTCTCAGTCCCAGGCAAACTGGAACAATTCGTCACCCTGGGGAGGGGCACACGTTTTACCTAAATGACCTGGTGCAATATAGAGCAGGATGGGGAAGAAGGGGGCCAAAAGGACAATGGAGGTCAAGTCCCCAGGGCATGTGGTCTGCCTTGCAGACACTGGCCAGAGAGCACTTCCTTAAATTTTACTCTGCTTGGTCCTTGAAGGGACAGGGGCCCTTTGGGTTGGAGGGAAGCTGAAAGGCTTTGTGGGGCAGCGAGGAAATCCAGGGGAGATTTGAAGGGAGAGCCAGGAATATGCCGGCAGGAAGGCGGAAGGCTGGGCCCTGGGCCTCCTGCTAAGGAGCTCTTGGCTTTTCTCATCCAGCTGGAATTGCCCGGGTGGTCCCAGCACGGTGTCAGGATACCTCTAGGAGTCTGGCTCTGCCCTTGGCCACTTTCTCTCCTAAACCCCTGGAACACAAAGTGACCGGATGACATCACTTTGTCTGGGAGAACTTGGATCCCAGCTGCCCCCTGGGCTGGCCCTGATGTCTCCTGTTCTTGCTTTCTCTCTGGCCTGCTGTCCCCCCTGCTCTGGGTGGGGTGGGGGGCTGGAAAATGCCCGCACCCTTGCGCCTCCCCCTCGATGAGCCTCATTCTTGGCACCTGCTTATGGACCGTCTTTTTGGAGTCCCACACCTGCCTGGTAGCTTCCTGCCATTCCTTTGGGAAACACAATTGCCAATTACCCTCCCAACCTGAACAATAGAGTTTCCTGCTTTCAGAGACCCTGACCTTGGAAACAAAAAATCCTCAGTGTCATGCTTTGTCTTCCCAGAGGTGAGCAGGGCACCGAAGAGAAGGAAGGACCTCTTGCATCCGCACGGGCTCCTCTCCTCTCGGGCCAGACTGTGGGTTGTCCATGAGCAAGTGCTGTGCACAGCTGGTTCGGGGGCTGCTGGGGCATCCAGCGCTGTTTCCTGCCCACATTGGCTCTTTATTAAGCGCTGAGTGTTGGGGTCAGTGATGGGTCCCCACTGCATTAGGGAATGGCCCCGTGGTAAAACTTCTTACTCACATAGCTGCTTGTCCCCACCAGGAGGAGTGAGGTTTGGGCAGCATGGGCCTGAGAAGCATGAGATTGAGGGAGGATGTCACTAACCAACAAGGATATGCTATGTTGGCTCCGGATTTCCGTTAATCCAGCAACACATGGTGAGTGCCTCCCCCATTCGTTGCCGCGTCAGCCCCTGTGCTGCCAGGGAAACCCACCATCTGGGAGGGAAATCACCGATGGGACGTTGCATTCAGAGAAATGATGTGGACTGTGGGCTGCGGTGGGCAAGAAAGGGAGTTCCTGTGTGTGGGACAGTGGCCTTGTCAGGCTCTTGGGAGGAGGGAGGAGGTTAAAGGGAGGAGGGAGGGAGGAAAAGGGAGGAGGAGGGGAGAGAAGGAGGAGGAGGAGAGGCTTTGGGAGTGAAGGTGAGGAGGTAGAGACTGCTTCTAGAAAACCGTCACTGGCCCAGGCCCCCAGGTCTCAGAGAGGGCACTCGTGGGACACCACATGAGTACAGGGAGAAGTGCTCGGTGGTAGGCATGGTTTTTGATTGACGAATCAACATTTATTGGCCTCCTCCTGTGTGCAATCCTGTGCAAGGCTCCTGGGGCACAAGGATGAGCTGGAGAGATGTGGTCCTCGTGGGGTGGCCGGCTCAGCAGTGCGTATAGATGAAACGAGAGGCTGGGGTGAGCAGAAAGGGTGAGTGAAAAGGTAAGCCCGGGGTGTTGGCTTGGGCGCAGGAAAGTGCCCAGCCACACGAATTCCCTAAACTTGGGGCAGGAAGTGGCCAGAGAAGCCGTGTGGGGGGACCCTCCAGGCAGGGAAGAACACAGGTAAAGGCCCAGCATCAGGAAGAGGAGATGCAGGCTTCTGGGAGAGGAAGAAGTGATGTGTCCCACCTGATGCAGGGCCATGGGTGTGCCCACAAGCCGCATGGAGGGGAGATGGTGCGTGAAGAGGGGGGCTGAACCCCAGTGTGAAATGAGCTCCCCCAGGCTCTGAGCAGAGTGGTGGACCCAGGGGAGCAGGCTCAGCGAGGAACCCCCTACCTGGGCATTGGAGGAGGGAATGGGCCCCCATCCGGGTGGTGGTGCGGGAGCGGAGCGGGAGACATACAGAAGGCACAGGTGGGGGGTGGGGGGGCAGCAGAAGTAGCCCTGCCCCGTTTGCTCTCCCAGTGACCATTCCCCAAGTGTGGGCTCGGGCCGGGCCCTGGGAGACCTCAGCTTGCCTGGCTTCCTTCCCTGCCCACCAGGACCCAGCAGAGCCTCTGACGTGCCCAGGAGCTGCCCTGCACCGTGAACCTGGCAGGCGGGGGTGGGTGTTGCACGGCGGTGCGCGGAAGAGTTTTATAGCCCCCCCACCCCGGGCCTGCAGAGCTTCCTCTGCACATATCGTCCTCCGGGACCTGGGTCTCCCCACAGCTGGCTGCTTGGTGTCTGTGCCCGAGAAGCCAGTAGTAGAGGTCCACGGAGTCTCCCTCTAAGACGCTTCTCCTTCTTGCGATGATCCTGGGGTCTGTGGCCAGGAGCAGGTGTGTTTGCGATGACATCAAGGTCCTGGTGAGCTGAGCCTTTTCTCATTATTTTATGACCATCTCTGTCCTTAAGAGAACTTGGTTGCATGGTCGGTCCCTGCTGGGTAGTGCTTCCCCCGTGTGTCCGCTGCCATTTCCTGGCTTTGCATGGTCTTGGGTTTATGCGTGTCTTTGGCAAACGACATTTATCCAGATTTTTTTTTTTTTAAACAGTGTGTCAGTTAAAAAAAACAAACTGTCCCTTTGTCCCTCTGACTGACAGGTTTAGTCCATCTTAACTACTGATTTGGGCCCGTTTCTACCATTTTCACTTGTTAGGTCAGCTTTTCCCCCTTTTCCTGTATTTCTTTGTAACCCTCTGGTCTTCTGCATTGGCGCCTGTGTACGTGCCTCCAAGCGCAGGACGCAGGACGGGGCAGCTGCTCACATCCTTTGGTCTCGCTGACCCCTTGACTCCTCTCACATCCGTAACACCTGCCGCGTACTTCCACGGGGCTCCGGATGGTTCTCTCTCCACCTTTCTCTGAATAGTCTTGGCTCTTTTGATGCTCTCTTCATCTTAGACCGTCTGTGGTGTGGGTCTGCTGCTCTCTGAGCCTTCCCTTCTCAGGTCTTTGATGGGTGTGAATCCGGGAAGTCTACCCCATCCCATTACTCAGCTCTCTCTGGCTCCCTTGGGATCTCCGAGTCTCCGGGCTGGTGCTGCTGTGCCTGCTCCCTGTTTCCTCCTCCTGCTCCCTGGTCCGACCTTCCCTTCTAGGCGCTCCTCCACCCAACCTTCCCGGCTGCGGCTTTGCTCCACCTACTGTGTGCTTTTCTGCTTGGCTCTTTTAATACAGTGTTTTCGGGAGGTGGGTGGGGGAATGGGGTGACTGGGTGATGGGCATGAAGGAGGGCACGTGATGTGATGAGCACTGGGTGTTGTGCGAAACAGATGAGTCGTTGAACCCTACATCCAAAACGAATGATATGTTGGCTAATTGAATTTAAATAAAAAAGTTAGAAGATGTTTTCCTGTTATTTTGCGTTGCTGCTCTCTCCTCTCATCTTGTCTGCTGCGTTCGGTAACTAATTTCAAAGCGTTGGTCCATCTTGTTTGATCTCCTGTTTCTGGTAGGATCTGGAACCCAGGCTGTGGGTTTCCTTCCTTCCTAAGGAGCCTCCTCTGCCGGTGTCTGGATGTTTTGTTCTTGGTGCTCAGTTACCCCCGCGGGTGTCAGCTACTCTGTCAGGCCTTGCGTTCAGTGGGGAGGCCTGAGGGTAGGTGGATGAACCCTGAGTGGAGAGGCCCGTGTGCGAGCAAGCTCAGAACCACTCTATAGCAGACTGTAACCCCCAGGCCCCCGGCTTGTCTGGGGGGGGGGGTGGGAGGCTGCAGAAGGGACCGCTAGGGGCTTCTTTGCTTCCTCAGTTCTTCTCGGGGCCTCTCAAGCTCAGGGTTTCTGTGGGTCCTGGTCTCACTCCTGGGGCTCTGGGAGCAGGCACAGGAGTGACCCAGCCAGGCCCTGTGGGCCTCGAGGCTGTGTGAGGAGAAGCTGGCACAAACCACCAGCACCCCCAGATCCTTTTCCTCTTTCCTTCTCCCACAGTCCCACCGCCTTCTGCCTGAGTCTAAGCCCACCACCCCTGTGGTCAGGAGCTTCCAGGACCCTCTACCATTTCACGGATTCTCTTCCTCTGGGTCAGATACACTGTCCGACACTCACTGCTCTGTGCGTGGTCTGGACCAGCGGCAGTGGCCTCCCTGGGAAGTTTTTTATAATCGTAGAATTTCAGGCCTCAGCTTGGACCTGCTGAATCAGATTTTGCATTTTTAAAAAATGATATTTATTTATTCGTTTATTTGTCAGAGATAGAGCACAAGCAGGGGTAGTGGCAGGCAGAGGGAGAAGCAGGCTGCCTACTGAGAGGGGAACCTGATGCGGGACTCCATCCCTGGGACCATGACCTAAGCCAAAGACAGACGCTTCACCAACTGAGCCACCTCCACATCCCTGACTTTGCACTTTTTAAAAAGCAGCTCTATTGGGCTGTGACTGACGAGCAATGAGATGCGCGTATTTAAAGCTCACACTCTGTTAAGTTTTGGCGTCTGCGTGGGCCTGCGAAGCCATCACCACATTCAACACCGTGCAAAGCTCATCCTTGCAAAAGCTTCCAGTGCCCCCGGGACCCCTCCCACCTACCCCCCACCTCACACCTTCCCGAGCCACCGCTGGTCTGCCTTCCGTCACTAGAACTTGGTTCGAGGTTTCCAGGGTATTTTCCTGGCTGCTCTTGTCTGGCGGGATTAATTACCTTGAGATCCAGTCTCGTGGTTTGTGCGCATTCCTGGTTCATTCCTCTGATGGCTGAGTCGTACCTGTTGCATAGACCGACCCCAGTTGCTTTATCCGGGCACCTGCTGATGGACGTTTGGGCTGTTGCTAGTTTCCGGCCATCACACAGAAAGCTGCTGTGAATGTCAGCGTACAAATCTCTGAGGAGACATGTTTCCTTTTCTCTCAGGTAATTACCCACGAGTGGGATGGCTGGGTCATATGGTAGGTGTCTCTTTGGTCTTTAATGGAACTCCCAAGTTGTTTTCCAAAGAGGCTGAACCATTTAACATTCTCATGAGCAACGTCTGAGTGTTCCAGTTCCTCCACGTCCTCATCAACACTTGGTGTGGTCTGTCCTTTTCCTTTTCGTCCTCCTGGTGAGGGTGTGATCGCATCTCATCATGGTTTAGACTTGCATTTCCTTCATGACTAATGACATCTTTTCATGTGCTTCTGTGCCATTTGCATATTTCCTTTGATGAGGTGTCTGCTCAAATCCATGAACTGTTTTGAAATTGTGGTGTTTGTTTTCTGAGTTTCAGGAGTTCCTTATCTTCTGGATAAAATTTGTTTTGTTTCTGTTTTGTCCTTCTTGGGACTTGGCAGACTCTTTCATGTGAGGACTTAGGTCTCTCTTCCATTCTGGAAAGTTTCATTATTTCTTTCTTTCTCCTCTTTCTTCTTGTTTTGAAATCCCTGGTAGTGAAGGCTGAGTGTCTCTCGGCTTTTCCTTCCTGTTTGTCCCCGTGTCAAGCACAGGCACCTTCCCTGGTGCCTGGGGCTTCACTAGGGAGCCAAAGCAGCAAACATCCCTCCTTAGTCGGGAGGCAGGGTGAATGCCGTAGTCTAATAAACCAGCAAGTTTTTCCCTCTGTTACAAGGTGATCTTTGCTGTGGAAGAACACAGAACAAGGGGAGTGGGGAGGGGAGCCTGCATGGAGAGTTGGGGGAGAGTTAGGGCTTGTCTCACCAGGAAGGGAGGTAAAGACCTGAAAGAGGAGACAGGTCAGCCACATGCAGGTCTGGGAAGAGCTTGTGGGGGGTGCCAGTATGGTTGGAGTGGAAGGAGAGTGGGGGGTTGTGAGGATGTCTGGTCAGTGGGGAGCAGGGCCAGGCCCTGGGGCAGGGGGTCCATTTAGATCCTGTGAGGGGTGGGGAGGCCAGGCAGGAGGGCTTTGCAGTTGTCTGGGGAGGGATGGGGCAGCAGGTCTCTGAGGTAATCCGGGTCCTCCAAGAAGCAGCGGGACTAAAGGTTTGCATGATGGAAACGGGAAGATGGGAAGCAGGTGCAGAAGGCAGGAAGAGCCAGGGACAGCCATGCACGTCAGACTAGGAGGCAAGGAGGGAAGGCTGGCAGCATTCTCGAGGGCCTGCTGCCCCAGCAAGGTCGGGCACAGCCATCAGAGGAGGCCCTGTCTCCTAGGAATGTCCTTGCTGCATAGGTCATGGCTGGGAGCTGCCATGGGAAGCTTGGATCTCAGAGGTCAGCAGCTGGGCCTGGGGGCCAGTTACCTTCCCTGGAGCTGGGGGTCTGTGTCCTCATGGCCGCCACATCCTTCTGGGCATGACCAGCCTGGTCCTTTCCCCTCCCCCCACCCCCTGATTAGAGACGCAGAGGTCAAGTGACCCTGACCCATGTGTTTGTCCCAGGCTCCTGGCTGCTTCCCCGCTGGCATCCTTTTCTTTGGAGGCCAAGCCCTGAGCTGACGGGTGTCGGGGTAAAAGAGAAGCTGATTCTTTTGCTGCCGCGTAGGTCCCAGCAGAGGGAGATGGAAAATCAGGTCACGAGGTCTAGGAAAGAATGTAGGTTACTTAAAGTTTAAAACAGAGATCTTTCTGCAGTTTTTCCATGAGTCAGCATCGTGTCTGGGGCAAGAGGCACGGGCACACCGGGTCTGATGGGGTCGAGCCCGGGGCTATGGTTAGGGTGAGGGTCCCCCACTGGAGGGAGCAGGCCGGGCTTGCTTGCAAGTTTCCATACTTTGAAGCAGCATTGGCAGACCCCGTGAGTATCCTTGGCTGCGTGGGGAGGGCCCTAACTGAGGCTGAGAATCCGGACCAGCTGTTTGCATGAATCCTATTTGCTGCATGAAGCTGGCGGCCCGGACGGTGGGTGACTTCTTGGGGGACTAGAGCGGCTGGAAGGGGAAGGGATTTGGTGGTGGCAGTATTTGGGTGACCTAATGACCATCTGTGGAATAAATAAAGGCGGACATGATCTTGAGTAAAATTGCTGAATCCTGGTGTCACTCTGGAGAAGGCAGGGGTGGCCCCAGGGAGAATCCACTCACCCAGGGCTGGACTCAACATTCCCAGGGGAGCTTATGTCCTGAGATCCCCCATCCCAGGCAGAAGCTTCTCCAGATGCTTCTCCCTTCCTGGGCGAGGAGAAGAGGTGGACCAGGATCCTTGCTTTCTCCATTTCCCCTCCGACTTCAGGGGAGGGGAGGCTGCACCCACGCCTTCCACCAGAAGGCCAAGGGTGGGGGCTGTCAGACCGGTGTCCTTGGCCCTGGGGAGGGGGTCTGCTTATCTGAGCTCGAAGCCCTCCCTGCGTTGCTGACACCAGCAATCAGTGTTGACACCACGTGTGCACGGGGCAGTGAGGGGAACGTACCCATGACAGTGGGTCACGGTCGGTCATAAGTCCGAGAAGAGGGGCGCCTGCGTGGCTCATTTGTGAAGTGTCTGCCTTTGGCTCATGTCATGGTCTCAGGGTCTTGGGATCGAGCCCCCCATCAGGCTCCCTGCTCAGTGGGGTTCCTGCTTCTCCCTCTCCCTCTGCCGCTCACCCTGCTTGTGCTCGCTCTCTCTCTCTCTCCCTCTCTCTGTCTGTCTGTCTCTGTGTCAAACAAATAAATACCATCTTTAAAAAAAAAGGTCTGAGAAGCTCTCAGAGGGGCTCTGCCTCAACACCGAGTGTGTGTGCTTGGGGGGGCATGTGGGTATGGGTCCCCCCTCCCCAGCCGTCCCCAGGAATCATCAGGCAAAGGCTGGAGGAAGCACTTGGGCTCTGTGTCCCTTGGTTATAATTCCTGTGCTGCAAGCTCAGCCCCCAAGGGGAGGGACTGAGGTAGGGGGCGTTCGGAGGTGATTAGGTCGTTCAGGTGAAGCCTCCTGAGTGGGATCACTGCTCTTACAAAGGAGGCCCCGGGGAGCCCCCCAGCCCCTTCCAGCTGTGTGAGGACACGAACAAATCGGCTGACTGAACCGGGACGCGGGGGTTCACCGGACACCGTGTCTGCTGGGGTCTGTCTCATACTCGCAGCCTCCAGGACCGTCGTCTATGAGCCCCCCTGGCTGTGGGGTTGTCACAGTAGCCCAAACTCAGGCAGGCGAGTAGGGTTCCCACAGTCACCACCTGCCCCCTTTGCCTGGGACCCGGGGCTTCCGTTGCTAAAACCCAGCCGAGTTTGTCCTTCCTGAAGGCCCCGGCAATACTGCAGAGACCTTTCAGCTTGGAAAGCTGCTGTGCATCTTGGAGACATTCTGGAGACTGTGAAGAACATTCGTCTCAATGTGGCCGCTTGGCCTCCCTGGCACCCAGGCAGGAACTGGGCAGATGGAGGCTGGCCGCTGGGGTCTGGGACTCTGGATGTGAGGTGCTGTCACCAACCCTTGCCTGGGACCCCCCGCCCCCTGGAGCCAGCTTTCCTAGCTCACCCAGGTCTTCCCATGGCCTTAAGTGACTCTTGGCTCCCCACCAGACTTGGTCAGCACGATCTTCTCTGTGGTGTTTGCCTGGGGAGGGAGGGGCGCTGAGGAAGTAGCTGAATGATGGACCCGGCAGAACTTCACCTTCAAGGCTCCTGGACACTTTTGCTCACAGCACAGGCACGAGGCATCTCCTTGCGGACAGTTCAGGAATCCAGGCATCCCAGCGAGGAAGGACGTCTAAGTCCCCGCAGTGCTGACAGTACCCCACACTCTGAATTCCTCCCCTCGGTATCGCCAGAGGCCTCCTGGGCTGAGGGGACCCTTTCCTTCTTTAGGCTTCATCGCTTTACAGATAACATCTGGAACTCTGTAAGAATAAAGGGATAGCCTCCTTTGTCTACAGCCAGCTACGTGTCACCTGTTACCGCTGAATCTAGAACAATCCGCCCTGGAAATGCCGCCATCGGGTCTCAAATACCCCTCAGTCGATGCCACCCTCTTGTTACATAGACTTTCTCGGGCACCGCATTGTCGAGATACAACATTCGCAAGGAGCCCTTGAGGTCTCTGATCCTCATACTTTTCCCAAAGGCAACATAACCACTTCTCTTTGCTCCATAATTGCAAAACATTTTTATTTTTTGATTTATTAAATACCCATTAGAATCATCAGTTTGATTAATTTTTAAAATTCTGCATCATCTGTTTCTTTCCAACGTCTTTGCATCTACATTTGCCTTCAACACTTATCCACCTGTGAACTGCATCAAATGTTATTTATAAATGTCAAAAAATATGAAAATACTGTCCTATGTCCCTCAGGAAAATGCAGTGGTCCAAGTTCTTATTACAGAATATTGGCTGAAGTCTTTCTCTGATTGTGAATATGTTTCCTCTTTGGCTTTAGAAATACGAATTTGAGAAAATGGATCATGGATATGGTCATCTGCAGACCCCCTGAGACTCCTCAACCTGCAGCTAAAGGGAGGGTGGGTCTTGGTGGGGGCGGGGGTGGTGGGCGACTGTCCAATTGGCATCAAATTCCTCCACTGAGGTTGGTGTCCCTGGGGAAGGGAACCCTTCTGGCCCATCACCTAAGGCAATGTCTTTTTTTTTTTTTTTTTTTTAAGATTTCATTTATTTGACAGAGACAGTGAGAGAGGGCATACTAGTAGGAGGAGTGGGAGCAGGAGAAGCAGACTCCCCGTTGAGCAGGGAGCCTGACCTGGGGCTCATCCCAGGACCCTGGGATCATGACCTGAGCCGGCTGAGTCACCCAGCCTCCCCTAAGGCAGTGCCTTCAGACCGGGGCCTCTGACCTATTGGCGGCTGTCATGTTGGGTTGGCATATTGCAACCGGCATTTTAAAAAATGGTAGAATTAAGGTTTCTAAGTGAAATACAGGACAACCAGTTACATTTGAATTTCAGTTACACAATAATTTCTTTCCCTATGAATATACCCCAGATATTGTGTGGGAGGTACACAACTAAAAAAAGAGAGAGAGAGGGACGCCTGAGTGGCTCAGTTGGTTAAGCAGCTGCCTTCGGCTCAGGTCATGATCCCAGCGTCCTGGGATCGAGTCCCACATCGGGCTCCTTGCTTGGCGAGGAGCCTGCTTCTCCCTCTGCCTCTGCCTGCCATTCTGTCTGCCTGTGCTCGCTTGCTCGCTCGCTCTCCTCTCTCTCTCTGACAAATAAATAAAATCTTTAAAAAAAAAAAAAAAAAAAAAGAGAGAGAGAGAGAGAGAGAGAAAAGAAAAGTCATTGTTATTTATCTGAAATTCGAAGAACAACCCCGAGTTCTGTATTTTTTTACCAAATCCGGCCACCCTAAGTAGCACAGAACAGAAAATAGCAAAAGGGGTCAGGCACACACATAGGCAAGTCCTCGGCACCCGGGATGTGTCTCTTGCTGTGGGCCGGAGCCTGCGGTGGGAGAGCCCAGCCCAGCACCTGGGCGTGTTTCCTGGGGACTGGTGCACAGTGTGGGGCACCTGGGCTGCTGCGATGGTCTTCGTCCTCAGTCTCTGCCTCCTTTGTGGGCGGGGGGGGGGGGGGGGGGGGGGGGGAGGCTTTTCCTTGAAAGAACTCGCAGCTCCGGACGTTCATTAAAACCTTACTCAGAAACTTTCGCCCGTCGAGGAGGCTCTCGCCTTGTTCTGAGCCGAAGACGTCAGTCCCGCTGCCTGGGCCTCACCTGGGCGGCGGCGACACCAGGTGGGTAAAGCCCCCAACGCCCGCGGACGCTTCCGCCTCTGGCCGCCACGTGGCGACGCGCGGCCGCGGTTTGTGAGAGCGAGGCTGTTGGCGCAGACCAGGGGCCTGGGGACCGAGCTGCCCTCCCCCGTCCCCTGCACGCCTTGCCGCAGCCAGAGCCGGGTCCTCCCCTCGCCCGATCCTGCAGCCGGGCCCCCAGCCGCCCCGACATGCCCCGACCCCGGCGGGGGAGGCGGGGCCGGCGAGCGCGGGTGTGGGGGGACTCCCGGCCCGCAGGTGCGGCGCGGGAGCACCGTCTCCCCGCGAGGAGAGAGGAGCCCAGGGACTGCGGACCGTGATCCCCAGTTCCCTCGGGTGCCCAGGCCCCGGGGGCTCGGGGGCTCGGCGGGCGGCCCCCAGCTGCGCGCTCTGTGCCCCGCGTTCTGAGCCTGCCTCCCCGCCTAGCGCCCCGCAGCACGCTGGTTCTTCCCCACCCACCGGCCTTTCCCTTGACCCTGCATATTTATTTAAGCTCTCAAAATGATTAGTATCCCCCAATCCCTCAGGCAACTGCAAGCGGGTCCTTATTGAGCTATTTCTTCATATCCTGAATTTGGGGTCCCAGCCTCCATACGCCCCTCCTCCCCCTTGCTCGTCTCCTGCCCTGGTGACCGCGTCCAGGCTGATGGCATCCGCCGGTGGAGGAAGAGAAGAGGCGGTGGGGTTCAGTGGTTGGGTCTGTGGAGGCTGGGAGTGGACACTGCAGTCCCTGGCCACTCACTGCCACCTCCGGGTGTGGGGAGGGCATGGCCCGTGTCCATACTGGCGCTCTCTGGGGCTCTGCTGTCAGGGAGCATGAAGGTGAGTGAGGACTGGAACATCTGTCCCTATCCGTGGGTCCCTGGCCAGGTTTCTTTAGGATTCTAGGAGAGAGAAGAGGCGTTTTGCTAGACTCTGGCTACAGTCCCAGCGGACCCCTGGGACTCCGAACTAATAAATGAAGGCAAGCTTTCTCGTCCCTGGTGGGACAGACTGACCCTGGACTCTGTGGTCTGGGGTCACCTCCAGGGCGTTTCCCCACACACATGCCCTCCTCCCCTCCCAGGGCCAGCTGCTCACCCCTGGCCTGCCTCCACTGGGCCTGCACCCCCCTCAGCCAGCAGCCGCCAGGAGTGGGGGAGACAGACACGGGTGCAGATTCTGAAAGGGAAAGTTGGGCACACCATGAATAAGGAGAATTGCACAGTTTTACAGAGACTGGGGTTCTGAGGGGCACCTGAGCGGGGAAAGTCCCTTCTCTCCAGGCCCCAGCCCCACTTAGGCAACATCATGGGAACAGCCCGCTGCGAAGTTTCCACATTCCACTCATGGAAATATGATCGCTCATGGGGGCTGTGGGGGCCACTGCCAGCAGGCCCACTGCTCCTGAGAGGGGAGCAAAGCCTGGGGAGTCACCCAGCCTCAGAGTCAGTGGGCCTTGAAGGGCCCTGGCCCAGCCCCCATGCCGCAGGAGGGGATCGGGGGGCCTCAGAGAGGCTTTCATCCACCTGCTCACTCACTCACTCATTCATTCATTCGTTCAGCAATTCCTGACTGATCTGTGGCTGCTTGAGACTGTGAGAGGCGCCGGGACTCTGTGGCAATCCCAGGCCCAAGCTCATGCAGCTGACCAGCCTTCGGGAAGAGGGACACTGAACAGTGAAGACGTAGAGAAGGTCAGGGTCATGGGGTACACGTGGGCTGTTTTGTTCTTGTCTTGGGGCCTGGCCTGCCTCCTGGAGGAGGAGCAGGAGAGGGAGGGAAGGGGTGGGCAGGAGCACTGAAGGATTGGGGAGGAGGGGAGGTGGGATGGGCCAAAAGGTATTTAGGACTTCAAGGTCCCCTCATAACTGTGACTGAGACCTTGGGGTACAGGAGTGCGGCTGGGTAGGGGTGAGTTGACCAGATCTGCATGTGAGCCCAAGACCAGCCCTGGAAGGGGCCCTGGAGTGATCCTTTAGGAGGACAACCTTGCAGTTGCTGGTCTGTGCCGAGAGTGCTTGGATGGGACCCTGGTGGGAACAGAGACAAGCTACTGGATTTCATACATTTTGGGAGGGAGGATTTTGTATGAGGGGGTCGGACTGGCGGGACGCGGAGCTGGACGGCAGGGTTATCTCCCTCTGGAGTTAGGTGGGAGTGTGTGTCTGTCTTTGATGGCGGCCCCATCTCTAGGATCCCCCTGAGCACTTGTTTTATTTTCTATTGGCCTCTGCTTTTTCTATCTTGAAAACCTTGATTCTGTGGGTCTGGGGGGCCAATGTAGAATTTGCTGCTTACTAAAAATCTTTGTCTCGGCTTTATGATCAGTCACTGATGAGTACTGAAAGACGTGTTTGGGATTTCACTAGGCTTATCTTTAAGTGGACCCAAGAGAAAATTCCATTTATTTTCCAACAGGAGGAGTGGCTGAGTAGCCCACGGTCCATCCTCCGGAGGGATCAAGGATGCCGCCAGAGGAGGGAGTGAGGAGGACAAGAGGGGTGGCCATGAGCAGTCTGCAGGGCATACTGTCATGGTTGGCAGAGTCACAGGAAGGGTGTAAAGATGTTCCCGCCCCAACCCCCTGGGACATGCGACTATGGGATGTGGAGAAAGGGACTGTGCAGATGTGACCGCAAGTGTCCCAGAGGCATCACGCGAGTCCTTAAGGGTGGGCAGCTTTCCCAGGTGTGGTCAGAAGAAGAGAGGGGATGCCCAGCCAGGGATGTGGTCTTGCCAGCTTCCACAGCAAGGAAGGTGGGCCCTGAGCAGAGAGCAGGGGTGCTCTCTAGAAGCCGTGAGCGCTGCCCTTGGCTCTGTCCCCTCTCAGCGAGGAGTCTCGTCAGCCTATAGGTGGCTTCAGCTTTCCATGAAGACACTAAGGTCTTCTTAGTGCAGCGAATCTGCATCTTTCTGCCGGGACGTCAGAAGTTTTCATGGTAGGATTGTGGTCTGAGGGCACGTTTAAAACCTTGATGGACCTGGCACATGCCCCCCTCCCCCAGTGCCGAGGGGACCACTTTCTGGCACACAGGAACCATGGGGATGCACGGCAGGGTTCCCAGTCCCACCCATCCGAAGCGAGAAAAAGGGGGTGACGGTGCTTTGATCCAATCTGTCTGGTGAACCTAGTAGGAAAGCTTTGGGGTTTAGGTGCCAAGGGAGAGAACTGGCCTGGAGGGTTTGGGGGGGACCCTCAGAGTCATGGGGAGAGTCTCCGTCTTGAGCTCACTTGTTCTGTGGGAACGTGTAAGCAGCTGGCTCAGGTGGGGCTTTCCTGGGACCCCTCCAGGGGTGTGCCCAGCAGCGTGGAGGGGAGGGGGCATTGAGGGGAGCCTGGGGGTCCCTCCAGTGCCGTCAGGGCATGAGGAGCCAGCCAGGCAGCCCCTGGAACCAGAGGGGAGGGAGGGCAGGACGTCCTTGCAGGCGGTGGCTGTGGGCTGTGCAGGCCCTGGGGTGTCCTGTAAGGGCCTGGAGAACCCACAGGGAGCAGGTGTTTGTGTCTCACATGAGCTCATCCACTAAGATTGTTCTGAACAAAATAAATGAGAACTTCTCAGTGGTTTCCGAGAAACAACAGAAAAATGGTAAGCAAAACTGAAAGTAAAACTCTTTCCTTCCTGAACAGAATGGGACCTTCGGGGATTCCCGGAGACAGTTTCACTCCGGCCTGGCAGACCCACCTTCTGGCCCCAAGAGTTTCCCAAGTCTGGAGTTTATCAGTTTACAGGAGCGAGGCATCTAGTGATGGGGGTGGTGGCTCCTCTGCTGGTCCCAAGCCCAGCTGAGGGGGTGGTTTTGTTCTTGGTTCCCCCTCCTGTCCATGCCGGTCACCCCTTTGTCCCCACAGCCTCGCCAAGGCCCCCGAAGGTTGACCCCTTTCATCTGAATGCATGTGACCGCCCACACCCGGGGGTGTGGCCTGGGCAAGCACATGTGTACGGACTTCCCTTTAGGCTGTGGGAGCATCTTTCTGGTTCTGGATTCTGGATACATTCACAGCCCAAAGGTCTTTG
Organism: Lutra lutra; assembly: GCF_902655055.1. Classification (NCBI taxonomy): domain Eukaryota; kingdom Metazoa; phylum Chordata; class Mammalia; order Carnivora; family Mustelidae; genus Lutra; species Lutra lutra. Next base: position 145,132,393 of record NC_062284.1, on the reverse strand, counting down.
GATCAGGAAAAAAGGATCCTCTGGGAGCATCCCTCGCCCCCAGCGTTTCTAGGAGTAGCTGCTCCACAGGCTAAACCCGGGTTCCAGCACCTTCTAGCTCCAGAGTCCCAGGCATCGCCTTGTCCCGCGGCACCTGTCAGTTAGGGCCTGCCCTGTGTCGCTGTCAGGGAGTGAAGGAGGTTGTCCAGGACAAGCGCCCCCCTCGGGACAGAAGCCCTATTTTGCACACACGGGGGGATATTGTGGTATGCGTGTATGGCGGTGTCCAGACCCCTGAGAACTCCGTGTGTTCTGTCACCGTGTCCCGTCGTGCAGTGTGGGTACATGCGTGTTTCTGTCTCTGTGAGCAGGAAGTACTGACCACAGGGAAAGGCGGATAAGCCAGGGCAGTCCTTAGGCTGCTGTTCCAGAAACAGAGGACTGTTCTCGCGCGCCGAATGGGCCCTCATGACAAGGCCCACGGGCCTGTGCTGTGTGATCCCTTCGAGGAAAGACCGGATCCCGCTGCCTTGGTGGGGTGGGGATTTGGAGGGACCAGTGCTGTAGGGGAGCACACACTCCTCTCCACCCAGCCGGAAGGAGAATTAAAGTGACCGGAGACAGATCCACAGGAGGAAAAAAACAAAGGGTTTTGGACCCAAGTAGGAGATTAGTGAAAAGTCAACAGCTGTTTATATGGCCTCGTTGGCTCTGACTTTCCTATCTCTGGTGATGAGACTGTCTTTTTCTTTACTGACAGGGCGCCTTTCATGGGGAGGACTTACTTTCTGCTTTCGGGGCACAGAGGAGGGTCTGAGGGACCTTCCCAAATAGCTTTCATTTAAAATAATCCACAGGCCATTTTGGTGGCCCACCCTCGGCCGCTGGAGCGTGGAGACGTCCAGCGCTGCCGGAAGTCATGCAGTGAAGCTGGGAGAGGGGGGAGGTTGCCGCTAAGGGGGTGTGTGGCAGACAGAACAGCAACCCCAAGACGCCCGCGCACACGCCTGGTTCCACCACAAAGGGGAGCGACGGATGCCGACGGAAACGAGGCTGCTGGTGGAGCACCTCACAGAGGGACCCAGCCTGGGAGGCCGGGGGGCGTGCGGCCATCACGGGGTCCTTCGCAGGGGGAGACTGAGGCAGAGCCGAGAGCAGATGTGAGCCGGGAGTTGCTGGGTCTGCAGCCTGGAGGAAAGGCTCCGTGAGCCACGAGGGCAGGCAGCATCTGGAAGGGGGGAACACAGGAAACGGAGGGGGGACACAGCCCAGAGAGACCCCGGCCAGAACTCTGACTCCATAGCGGAAGCACAGGAAGCTTGTGCGGTTGGGCCTCTCTGCGTACAGTAATTTGTTACAGAAGCAGCAGGACACTCCTATGGGCTGTGTGGGGTCCAGGTAGGAGACCCCCAGTGTGTCCTAGGGGCTCCCTGGCTAGCGGCTGACAACTGTCATCTGGGGGAGGTAGAGCCGAGTTTCCATGTTGGATGTGGAAGGCAGGGCTGGCCTGTCAGTTCAGAGCCCAGAGTGGGCACCGTTAGGTCACTGCGGCTGGGGAGCGGGTGTGTTTTACCGTAAGTAAAAAGAGCGTTCTCATTTCAGCAGCACATACACCAAAAGTGGAAGGATACAGAGAAGATGGGCATGGCCCCTGCATGACCACGACACACAAATTCGTGAATCATTCAACATTAAAAAAAAAAAAAAGATTTATTTACTTATTTGGGGGAAAGCACACGAGCAGGGGGAGGAGCAGACAGAGGGAGAGGGAGAAGCAGGCTCCTCACTGAGCAGAGAACCTGATGTGGGGCTCGATCCCAGGACCCTGGGACCATGACCTGAGCTGAAGGCAGAGGCTTAACCCACTGAACCACCCAGGCGCCCAACACCTGTTTTTGTAGATGCAGAGGAAGTTTCTCTGGCAGTTTCCAGCTTCCTCCTATTTATTTCTTTTGTTCGGTTGCAGGCGGGTGGGAGGGCGTCTCTCAGGCTGGCTGCAGTCGGGCACAAAGGCAGAGAGATGGACTGGCTGAAAAGAAAGGGCCTCTGGGGCAAGAAGAAACCCAGGCTGGAAGAAGAAAAAGCAGACAGCGAGCTCCAACAAATCCTGCCCAGTGATGCCCGGGGGAACCGGAGGCAACAGCGCAAGGGCCGTCCTTCAAAGCTGGCGCAGTGGATCACAGGGTTTTCGGGACGATTGCTCATTAATAAAGGACCCCAAAATGTTTTTCATCTGACAGAAACTTCCAAAGGTAGGCGTCTTGCCTTATGTATTTCTTTTAAAGATTATTTATTTGAGAGATAGAGTGAGCAAGAGAGAGAGTACAGCGGGGCGGGGGGAGGGCAGGCAGAGGGAGAAGCAGGCTTCCCGCTGACCCCAGGACCCTAGGATCCCGATAAGAGCCGAAGGCAGACGTTCGAGCGACTGGGCCTCCCAGGTGTCCCTGGGTCTCACCTTTATATCTGGAGCCTTTGTCCTGTTCCTTCATGTTTTTGCTCACGTGTTTTTCGTTTCGTGCAGTATTTACTGTACGTGCCAGCCTTGCAGATGTCACTCTGGGCGCCTGGAGGGGACCAGGCACAGCAAGAAGTACGCCTGGACCCCCATGGTGAGCGGGGCTGCTCGCTGGCCCCTCCACTCACCATGCAGCGGGCCGTGGGTGCGGGTGGCTGAGCCCAGGGAGCTCTGACTCGGTGTGCGGGGAGCAGGAGAAGGACTGAAGCCCAGTGAAGAGGCCCGTAGTCACCACACCTGTGAGAAGCACCTCCCGGTGGCAAAGCTGACGAAACCAAGGTTGAGGGTGGTGGGGCTCTTTGCCTGGGGACCCGCAGCCACTGAGAAGGTCACGGTTCCGATGCGGGCTGGCAGAGCGGGCTCCGGCTTGAACCCCAGGCTAGGGCTACAGGAGTGAGTGAAGAGGGGTCCGGGGTGGGGTTGGAGCTGTGTGCGGGGCGTCTGTATCTGAGCCGTGTTTGTGTCCCCGTGACCCAGTGTGGGTCTGTGCCCAGAGAAGCTCGCTGAATGACCCTGAGTGCAACGGCAGGGCTGGGGCTGGGCTGCTTATGAAAGCTCTGGTCCGCTGTGGGTTTGTGGGAGGAGCTGGGACCTTGACAATCTGGGGAATATTTTTCTGAGGGGCAAACGTTTCAGCTTTTCCCTGAGGCCGGGGGGAAGTTGCAGAATGGCCCTGGGAGCGTGGGGTCATGGGGCTGTAAGATGTCACCAGCTCCTTTCCGTCTCTGGCACCAGGCATCGTCATTCAAGAGGGGACAAGTGTTTACCAGTTGGTTCACAGGCGATGGCATCTTTGAGGGTCCCCCCCATCCTCGCTTGCCCTGTGCCTGGTGACATCGGGGCAACCTTACCAGGATGGTCACTGTTCAGGGGCATTTCACTTTCGTTCTCTGGCCAGCTGTTGCCGGCCCCTTGTGTTGCTAGCCTGTGATGCCAGGAGATGGGCTGGTGGCCGGGAGCAGCCAAGCTGTGCTCGGCTCAACGGGCCTGCCTGGGACACGGGTGGACACAACAGCGGCCCCCACCCCCACGTCTGCCTTTGCCTGCCTGACCATGCCCCCCAGTATCCTTGCTAATGAAACGGTACCAATGCAGCCACGTTTGCACAAAGCCTGGGAGGTCTCAGGGCTTTGTAAGATCAGCTCTTCTGTTTTTGGGTAGGGGGATGACGGCCTCCCACCCAGAAAACAGCCAGGTTGGTGCAGGATAAACAGGGGCCCCATGTTGGAGGGAGGGAGCAAGCAGGTTCTAGAGGAGTGAGTGCTGTCCTGGGGAAATCGCGCAGGAGCAGTTTTCAGGAGTCACACTAAAAATATAAGAGACAGGTGAAATTAATTTCAGTAATATACTTTATTTAGCCCAATATAGCTAACATAGTATTTCAGCATGTTTCAACTTTCCATCAGTATTAGAATCAAGATATTTAACATTGTTCTCTCCCCTGCCCTGCCCCCACTAAGTCTTTGAATTCTGCTGTGTGGTCTACACTGACAACAGCTAAGTTTGCACATTTCAAGGGCTCAGTAACCACGTGGGGCTTGGGGCTGCCGTGTTGGACGGTGCGGCTCTGGAAGGAAAGGGAAGGATGTCCGAGCAGCCCTCTAGATGAAACCACAGAGGTTGCCGCACTTACAGTTCCTAGTGTTGAGTCAAGCTAATTAATTACTAGCAGCAAGGAGCTGTCTATGAGATGGGATAGGGACTCAAAATAATTACATGCGTGGAAGGCTGTCCTGTTTTGATTCAAAATAATTTCCAGGGGCACCTGGGTGGCTCAGTGGGTTAAAGCCTCTGCCTTCGGCTCAGGTCATGATCCCCGGGGTCCTAGGATCGAGCCCCGTATCGGGTTTTCTGCTCAGTGGGGAGCCTGCTTCCTCCTCTCTCTCTCTCTCTCTCTGTCTGCCTCTCCACCTACTTGTGATCTCTCTCTTTCTGTCAAATAAATAAAATCTTAAAAAAAAAATTTCCATCCCATACTCCACTCCTCCTCAAGTCTTTGTATTATTATAAGTTCAGATGTTTTCACTGAGAGACCCAATGAACAAGGGACTTGAGATAAAGCAAGATAAAATTTGCTTCTCTCATGGAAGATTTGAGTGGGTGGTTCGGTGCTTCTCAGGGCTCAGAGACCCAGACCTCTCCATTGTATTCCTTCATTATCCTCCACATGGGGTTCCTGTCTCATGGCCCAGAATGGCTGCCCCAGTCCTGGCCTCACATGTACATACCAGCTGTCAGAAAGGAGAAATAGGAAAGGGGAGAACATCTTGCCCTTGACAACAGAAAGGCACTCTGAGCCGCAACTTGGAATATAACTGCCCTCTCACTTTGAAATTTCCAGGAGAAGTTAAAGCTCAAAAATGCCCTTTCAAGTTAAAGTCCAGAAGAATTGGTGTCTAAGTGTTCAAATGCTTTGGTCAACCCTGCCCACCAATTCCTCCTTTGGTGTTGCGTCTCACTGGACCAGCCTCCTGCAGCTACAGGCTGGAGAGTCGTGGTGGAGTTCCTCTGGGATCCAAAGCAGAATCCTTCCCTTCCTGTCTCTCCCTCTGGGCACAGCAGGAGGCCCAGGACCAGCACCATTAACACCTCCTGGGCACCTGTCAGAAATGCACATTCCAGGGCACCTGGGTGGCTCAGAGGGTTTAAGTGTCTGCCTCTGGCTCAGGTCATGATCTCCAGGTCCTGGGATGGAGCCCCTTGTGGGGGCTCAGCAGGGAGTCTGCTTCTCCCTTTCCCTCTGCCTCTCCCCCTGCTTGTACTCACTCTCTCTCCCTCTCTGTCTCTATATCTTTCTCAAATGAATAAATAAAATCTCAAAAAAAAAGAAAAAAGAAAGAAAGAAATGCACATTCCAGTCTGGGTTGTGGTCCTGATGTGCATTCCTTCTGAGAACCCCTTGCTAGAACATTTTCCACTAAGTCAGCTGGACCCCCCTCTCTGGCCTCTGGTGGGGAAAGTGCTTTTGCTGTCCCCGTGCTGGGTTAGCAGGCCCACAGCTGAGGAAGGCATGGACCACGCAGGGCCTTGGGAGCTTACAGGCTCTCGGGAAGAAACTGCGGGTGTTAGGTTTTTCTGCTCCAGAGGCGATACTGGAAGCCCACAGGTCTTCTGCAATCATTGTAATAAGCCTGTGGCCTTCTGACCCTGACTGGCCACGAGGCGCTTCTTTCCCAAAGGCTCTCGAAACCTCCTCCAGGTCTTCTTGCTGGTTCCTGGATGGGTGGGTTCCATACAGCTCAGCCCACCCCCACCCGACTCCAGGGCACCCCTCCCCTCCCGGATCCACAGGTCTTCCAGGCACCCTGCTGAGCCGTTCTTTTGCTCTCTTTCTTCCAGGCTTCCTGGAGTTGGTCCAGGATGGGCAGTTCCGGGAGGCCTGCCAGACCATCTCCACGTTGGAGGAGGAAGGGCAGGACTGCAGCCCCCAGTATGAGGCTGTGGCCCGGAGCATGTGGCAGGTTGTCCAGTAGGCTCTGGACGGCACTGGGCCCAGCCAGGGGCTGGAGCAGAAGCTCCAGGCGGTGCTGGCCACTGTGAAGTGGACACAGGACCAGCATGAAAGGCGGAAGGCCAGTGCCCCCCAGGACGGCGGAGTGGCCACCTGGGCCGGTCAGCTGAATAAGTTACTGAGAAATGATGCTGAGATCCGAGTGCCCACCCTGGGCCCCAAGGACCAGCTGGACCTGTACCTGGAGAAGCTAGACAAGGCAGTGAGACAGGGCCTGGGGTCCCCGCAGGCGAGCCGGTTGGGGACCTGCCTCTGGGAGGTCTACAGGACATACTTCCACGAGGTTCTCCTCGGCCGCCTCTCCGAGCTCACTCAGTCCTGCGGCGCAGACTTGAAAAGCTGTCTGGTCCTGTACACCTGGGGCAAGACCAACTTGTTCGAGCAGCCTGGGTGAGTCCTCTTGGGGGATCTTGGGGTGCTAGAGAGGCCACTGCTCTGGGGGAGGCCCTCGGGCCAGAGCTGTGGTCCACGGAGAGCCTTCAGAGGAGCCTCGGGGATGGGCTCGGAGAAGGTGGTCGGAGAAGGGCGGACACAGCTGGCCTTGGGGACAGCGTGCACAGGCCTGTGTTCGTGCATGTGTGTGTGTCTGTTGCGTGGTGTACGTATGGGTGTTTAGCACGTTGGTGGGGTGTGTTTGCATGTGTGTGTGTGTGTGAGACCACCGACTTGTCGACAGCAACAGAGCCTCTCCCTCCCACTTCTCAACCCCGGCTGCCCTCTCCAGTCACGGGGCTTGTGCAGGGCTGGGGGGCGGGAAGCACAGGCCGGGGAGGGGGCGAGGCCCGGCCTGGGGTGCCCTGCCCTTAGCACGGAGCTGTTCTCCACGCCGCCGCCCCTCCGCCAACCTGGCTCAGCTCTTGGTCCCTCATGGCTCCTTCTAACCCAGCAGGGAGACACTTGCAAAAGGGCGCCGGACCTCCTGGGAGCCCGTGGCTGGGCATCTCCTGGACCCCCTGATGTTTGTTACTTGGATGTCCCAAATGCAGCAGATGCTGGTAGGGCTGATCCAGGTAAATGAGTCCAGCAGCATCTGTCACCCAGAGGCCTCCTCGTCCCGCATCTGGGGCCCAGCAGGCAGAGTCTGGGCCAGGGTAGCCCTGGGTTGGGGGCTGCGGGAGTGTCGGTTGAGCACCGTCACGTGGGAAGTAACAGTGGCTGTGGCTCCGAGGTGGGGGGAGCATCGTCTAGCGGGCCCCTAGGGAGAGCGCCTGACTGGAGGTCTCTGCCTTGACCAGTGAGGACTGTCTGGCTTCTTCCATACCAGCAGCTCCAGAGCAGGGCTGGTGAGCCCCGGGTGGAAAGCCGGCCGCCCCAAGGTGGGTGCATGTGGTGAATCCATGGCAGGTGCAAGGAGGACTGGAGGGGACAGCGCACTCTCCAGCTGTGATCGCTTTTAACCAACGTGATCTCCTATACCAGTGTTCCTGGTCTTGGCACAGACGTGTCATGAGTCCTGGGGACCGGTGGAAGAGATGTTCAGGATACAGGGAAACCCTTTGCCTTTCTTAGCTCATGGACTGAGAGACAAAGCTTTACGATGGTGCCATAAAGAATCGGTATCGATTTAGCTGGAACTTTTCAGTAACTGGTATATGTGTCTGGCCTTTTCCTTGGCTGCGAACTCAGGGCTCTGTCTCCTTGAACCCCCTGGGTTTTGAGGCCCCCTGTCCTTTGTGGTTCCCCCCAAAACTGTGGAGTTGCAGTCTGGGCTGAATGAAGGAAGACAGGTCTTAGCATTCCCTGTTCTCCCACACCCCATCTGTCAAGGGATGTGCTGTGTGTTGGAGGGCTGGAGGCTGTGAAAGCGGAGGTTTACTCGGAACTGGGTCCCTCGGGGTTGGGTGGATTTCAGGCCGCTGGCCGACGGTCCCTGGGCTGGCTCCAGTTCTCACCCTCTCCCCCGTCCTCAGCTGGGGACTGGATCTGGTGTGCCCCAGAGAGGAACAGGGGTGGGGACAGAAGTTGCTTTTACTGTTTTCTGGGCAGGAAGAGTTGAGAAAGCATCTAGACAGAGTCCTGTTCTATGATCTGAAAAAGTGGGTCCAGTGTTCCCACCCAACGTTTCTCGACATTTTCCAGGTACGCACCTGTCTGCACCCTCCCAGCCTGCCACACGGGGTCGTTGGCCCCTTCCTGAGCACCTGGCCTGGTGAGGGGGATGACTGACAGGTGGTGGGGCACTTGTGCAGCAAGGATGGGCGGCACGGTGGAGGGCGGGCTCCGGGCATTGAAGCATCAGAGTCTGAGGGGCCCCAGGGCAGGGCTGCAGGGCATATCTTCTGGGGAGGACATCCCTTCCCGGAATGTCTCAACTCACGGTCTTGCTTGGGCCTCAGGTAGGACCTGCACTGGGATCGCTATCTGGGGACGCCTTAGGGAGAGGGTAGAGCCCTACTGGGGTAAAGGATGTTCGGCCCAGGAGCAGGAGAGGCCACCAGCGTGTGTGGTGGTGGTGAAGGGAGGGACATGGTGGAGGGTTCAAGGAAGAGAGGCCTGGCAAGATGGGGGGTGGAAGTGGTAGTGAGGGCCCAGTGGGAGGAGTCTGCTGTGCCACCTGCAGAGTGGCACAGGTGTTGGGGCGGCCTGTGCATGCCAGCCCTTCCTGCAAGAACAGTGTCAGTCACGTTGAGGGGGGACACAGTCTCCTGGGGTCCACTGGCTGTGTGACAGGTTCCTGGGTCCCCCTGAGAACCCACTTGCTTTGACTGACAGCTGCTGGAAGAAAGCATGAATGCAGTACACCCCATGGGACTACCTATCAGTAGCCAGGTGCAAGGGATGGTTCTGGAAAATTTTTCAGACTTTCTGAAAAGGTAAGTGAAAAGGTGGTCTTTGCTCAGAGAAGAAGGCATGGGAGGCTGGGTCCACAGAACCCCAGTTCGAGTGCTGCCCCAGCCTCCGACCACTGAATGCCAGGTGCTTGGCCAGTTCCCAAAGCAGGGGAACGTTCAAGCATCAGCTTTGGGTGCTCCCAGTCTGGCTGGCTTCACTTCCCGCCGTGGCTCTAGAAATGTCCCATGGCGGCATTGTCTGACACAGGGGCTCTGGCCTCGTGTGGCCGTCGAGCTAGTTCCATGGAGACACCACGGTTAAATTTTATTTAATTTTAATTAGTTGACCTTTATTATTTTTTTTTAAAGATTTTATTTATCTATTTGAAACAGAGAGAGAGATCACAAGTATGCAGAGAGGCAGGCATAGAGAGAGAGAGGAGAAAGCAGGCTCCCCGCTGAGCAGAGAGCCCGATGCGGGCCTCGATCCCAGGACCCTGAGATCATGACCCGAGCCGAAGGCAGAGGCTTAACCCACTGAGCCACCCAGGCGCCCATTAGTTGACCTTTAAACACCACACTGGGTTGTGGCTCCCATATTGGGCAGCAGGACTAGGATTAGGGGGAAGCCCAGGAGGGGAGTCATGAATGTACAGGGTTGAATTCTGACCTTATTTAAAATTTGGTGGTTTGCTCATGATGGATGCTTTGGACTGATTTTGATTTTTAAAAAATATTTCATTCAAATATTATCTCGGTTACGGATCCTGGCCAGGGACCCAGTAGATGACCAGCCTCCCTGTTTCCTCTGCTTTTCACCATCAGACCCCTGCACCACACACCCGGCTCTGCCCTGGCCTCAGGGTTTGGGTGGGAACCATGCCTCTTTCCTGCCGGGCTGGGGCTGTGGGCTCCCCGTCTCAGACGGAGCACTGTGTAGACCACATCTCGAGGCGCCTCTCTCTGGGGCCTTCAGAGAAGCTGTGTTCACCTACGATGGGCTCCTTTACAGGCAGACATGAAGCAGGTTACTTAAGAGAGACCAAACCTGGATTTTTCAGTAAATCCAGCCAGGTTTTAAATGTTTAAGAAAATGTGGCCAGGTGGCCAGGTTGATCTGTGTTCTTGGGACTCAGACAAGTGAGGGTGCCCTTTCTTTCCTGTCTTTGGGGAGGAGTGTGCGGTCCCTGATCCTCTCCCTGTTCTCTGTTGTAAGGGAGCTTCAGTGGCCCAGCCCAGGCCTGGGGGTGCCAGCCTCCCCTTCCTGAGAGCTCAGCACCCCCAGGCCTCACTCCGACTCTCTGGGTGGAGGGGCCAGCCTGGCTCCAGGAGCACTGCCTCCCCTCCTTCCCCTTCCTTTACTGCGGGGGTGGGGGCGGGTGCAGCTCTCAAATACAGCATTCGTGGCAGTTCCCACATCCACAGGGAAGAACCACTCCCGTCTTGTTCTGGAAGCATCTACCACTAACGGTCACCGAGAGCACTAAATGAAAAGGTCCTTAGGAAGCATCTGGCTGCAGGGTCTGACAGCTGGGGTGTGGTCACCCACATGTGTGATTCTGCTAGGGAGGCAGCAGTGAAATGGGGAGGGAGCAAGTCCTTGGGGCCGGGCTGGGGGCAGGGACTCCTCTCCATTCGCCACTGCAGCTACCAGAAGAAGGCTGTCGGCTTCATCCAGCAGAACGCGGTCGCTGGGGCCTTCCCAGAGGTGCACGTGCTGGCAAACTGCGGCATCCTCCGGTGCGTGCGGGTGCGGCCCGCGTGTGGGCGGGGCTAGTGGGCGTGTCGGGGTGTGGCCGGTGTGGGCGTCGTCAGTGGGTGTGTTGGAGGGCGGAGAGCGGGTGTGGGCGGGGCTGGTGGGCGTGGCCGGGTGTGGCTGGGCGTGGGCGGCGCCAGTGGGAGCAGGCCGGCCAGGCGGCGGGTCTGCGTGGACCACCTGTGAGAAGCGGGCTTACACACCCGTGTGGGTGGGAACGCCAGCTGTCAGTGGCCCTGGTTGCCTCTGGCAAAGGAGTCTCCCACATTTAAGCCACGTAGATACAACAGTCTGTCAATATGGTCAGAGAAAACAGTGGATGGGGCAGACAGCAACAGCAGCAGAAATGAGGGGGCGTCCACGAGTGCGGAGAGGGGCACCGGTGTGGGTGATGTGCAGCCTGGGGCTGTGGCAGGCTCTGAGCCAGGCCCCATGGACCCCACTGGTTGCCCCACCAGGGAAACGTGGCAGGAGCTGACCCAGAAACGCGATCCGCTGGTGGACCTGGGCCCCTATGTGCAAGGGACCATCCATGACATTGAGGACCACAGCCGGGATCACCTCCTGCCTAGAGTCAGAGCCTTGTGCCAGGTGATGCCACCCTCTGTCCCCTGCTCCCCTGAGGGATCTTTGCTGCTCCCAGAGAACCTAGGCAGGAGGCTCCTGCCTGTGTCTCCCTGGACTTGCGCCCAGCCCAGCAGAGCCTTTGCTGGGGTGACAGGGCAAGGTGCTGGTCAGGCCTCTTGCCTTCCCCATGCCATTGGAGCAGAAGGTCAGGGCCAGCTTCCTGAGTGGCCTGAGGGAGGGCTGGGACACCCAGGGCTTGGGCTCTCTGCCCCTTCTGAGGCCTGGTTCCCTCCTCCCTGAGGGCAACTTCCTTTGTCCCCTCTTCTTTTCTCCACCTGTGAAACCGCTCTCCTGCCAGGTCAGCTGAGGCCTAACACCTTCTCCCTCTCTCCTGATCTGGTTCTGCACCCAGGGCAGGTGGAGTCCCTTCACTATGTCCCAGAGCCTCTGCCTGCCCATCTTTGTCTCCCCTGAGCTGTGGCTGCCACATACCCCAGAGAATGCAGTCCCCGAGGATACCCAGGGGCTGGCCCCAGAGATGACATCTTGAGAGGGCAAGGTGGTCTCCTAGGATGTGGAAATCACGGGAGGGCATTTCTCATTCAAACTGGAGGTTCAGGGCCCTGTCCTCATGGGGCTTCCTGGGTGGAAAATAGGAGGTGGTAGCGGGCAGGTCTCCATTCCTGCAGCTCTGTGCAGTGATCCATTTTCCACTGTGCCACCAGCTCCTGAGACATCTGCCATTGGATTTTTCACAGAGATTTGAGTGCCTGGGAGGACCCAGAGAGGTCATGCCCTCCCAGGAATGCTGACATGCTGCCTTGCCTCACCCTGGGCCATGGCAGACCTTACTAATCAATCCCAGCATTCTGTTCTGCTCTGGTCCATTTGGAGCCACGGGGTCCTTCTCTACACAGAGCTCCAGGCAGCCACAGCTCATGGATTGGCCTTGGTACCCTGTTTTGTAGATGAGGTGGACGAGGCTGTGGAAGGGTACTGGTGGGCAGGGATGCCAGGGGACTTCTAGGGTCCCCTGGTTAAACACCGAGTGGGTTGGCATTGCCCCCTCTGCCCATCCCCTCTGGTGTCCACTGAGAACCAAGCAGGTCCTTGTCCCATGTCTCAGAAGGCTAATCTGGAGGCAGAAGTATCATTGAGGTCCCGTGTGAGGCCTTGGTCCTGTGGGGACCAAGGGGAGAGACCTGGGAGGACTTGGGAGGGCACCAAGGAGGAGCTCAAGTCAAGAGCTGCACTTGGAATCTGGGCCGCTCCCGGGAGTTGGCGGGGGGAGGGTGGACGGAGTTTTGGGACAGTGGATGAGCCACTGGCTCCCTCCGTGTGGGCCCTTCTGGTCCGGGACTGTGCGCCCAGTGAGGAGAGGCAGGGCCCGTAAGGCTGGAGAGACTAGGCAAGGGTGTGAGAGAGCGGAGCCAGCCGGGCGCCTCGGGCCTCCGTGACGTCAGACCCTCCTGTCCTCAGAGTCTGCTGAGGGGCCACTTCGGGCAGAAGAAGAAGGGTCTGGTTGGAGCTCTGCAGTTCCTGTGGCCTGGAGGGCTGCCCCACCGTGCACTCCACTGCCACGTACGAGGTAGGAGGCCAACTTGTGGGGCAGGGGGCACTGACTTGCCAAGAAACCAGTTAGGGTTTCCATCCGAATGGTGGTGGGGACAGGCCCCTGCTGGGCCCGGGCGAGAGGCATTTGTTTGGCAGCCCGCCAGCCGCATCCACGAGCACCAGCCAGACCAGGTCCTGGGACAGCTTTCCCTCAGGCCTCTCCATCTCTTTGTTCTTTTGGGGGAGCAGAGAACCATGCGACGTTTGCACATGGTGGTCTTTGGGGAGTATGTCTGCGCCCTGGCCACCTACCTCAGGACACTGGAGCCCAGGAAGTGGGAGGGCCTGCAGGATCAGGTGCAGACAGACACCAGGGCTCTGCACAACATCTTCACGAAGCACCGGGTGAGCCGCGGGCCCCTCAGGTGGGCCAGGGGCTGTGGGGCTTTGCTCTCCCTCTCCAGATCTTGTCTCTCCTGGCCCCCTGCCTGGGCTGGGTGTGCTCTCCTCACCCAAACCACGCTCAGGCCCACCAGCACTGGGCCTTGAATCCCACACTTGAGGCTGGGGCCGCCTGCTTTCACTGCAAAGGCTGAGAGATGGGGGGCAGGGAGGTGGCAAGCTAGGGGAAGGCAGCCCCCCCCCCCCGTCCCCCGGCCCAAGAAAGCCTCTGGGGAGCTCAGGAGGTAACGTCAGCGGGACCAGAGAACCCTGACCAGCCGTGCTGGCCCTGGGCCTGAGGGGGTAGACCCAGGGTGTGGGCCTGCACAGGGATGAGGGGGGTGGGTCCTCCTAAGAGAGGAGGCTGGGAACACAGGGCCTGGGCTCACCCAGCTCTGCTCCCTGCAGGACCTCAGCTTGGCCAACCCACAGGAGCCCATCATGGAGATCTTCCAGTCCACTGAGAACAAGAGCAGGGAGACCGTGGATGACTGGCTGGCCTCCTTCCGGGACAGATTCCCAGGTTATGTGAGGTATGAGGGAGAATAAGGGGCGGGGGTGGGTAGAGAGGGGGAGGGGAAGCCTGCGAAGGTGGGGTACTGCCGGGGCCCAGGCGGGGCAAGGCCACGCCAAAGGCACAAGTCCCTAGGTACGGAGGGTCAGTCTCTGCCAGGCACTGCAAACCTTAGACTGGAGTCTCACAGCTCAGTGACCCCTCATTCCCAGATAGGGAAACTGAGGCCAGAGGGCAAGGGTCTGGGCAAGGACTTGCCCAGAGTTCCCAACAAAACGCTGCAGGCAGGGCATGACTGTCACCCACCTGGGGGTCTTAGGGAGGTTGGTCTCCCTGCTGCCCCCCACTCCCAGGCTTCACTGGGCAGGACCCTCAGAGTGTTTCTGTCCTGTCTTGTTCTCAGAATTCCCAGGGCTCCATGCTAGGCTGCCTAGGGGCCCCCAGAAGGAAGGGTGGGTGGGGTCTTGGAGAATCTGCTAGTGTCCCAGTTGTCCTGGAAGACAGTGCTCCAGACTTCATTTGTGCACACTCACGGGTGCACAGACCAGGAGCTCACAGGTGCACAGAGGCTGTCTCCCCACTCACAGCACACAGGACCAGCCACACAGCTCTATGGACTTGGAGGAGGAGATCAAGGTCAAGAGAAGGTCCTGCTGCTGCTGCTATCCCCAGCTCAGACAAGGTGACCCAGGCTGCAAGGCTCCAGGGGAGGTGGCAGGAGAGGGTCCAGCCCCGGGCAGGGTGGGGAGCCGGGTCAAGGGGCAGCCAGAGCACAATCTACTTGTTTTCAGTAGACACAGCCTCACCTTGTGGCCTAGGCCAGCAGTTCTCAGATATTTTCGTCTCAGGACCCCTTTACTCTGAACAATTACTAAACTAAAGAACCGTGGGTTATGTGATTATATGTATCACATTAGAAATTAAAACCGAGATGGGTGCCTGGGTGGCTCAGTGGGTTAAGAATCTGCCTTCACCTCAGGTCATGATCCCAGGGTCCTGGGATCGAGCCCCACATTGGGCTCTCTGCTCGTCAGGGAGCCTGCTTCCTCCTCTCTCTGCCTGCCTCTCTGCCTACTTGTGATCTCTGTCTGTCAAATAAATAAATAAAATCTTGAAAAAAACTTTAAAAAACACTAATTTAGAAATATTAATTAATTTTAAAATAATAATAAACCCATAACATGTTAACATGACAAATAATGATTTTTAAGAGAAAAAATTTAACTATTTGCTGAAATAATAACGAACTTAATATGGGTGTCATTGTTTCATACGTTTGCAAATGGCTTTGTCTGGCTTGGTAGGAGACAGGTAGATCCTCGTGTCTACTGCTGCGTTCAATCTGTTGTGACAGACTCTGGCTGAAGCCTGTGGGGAAGGTCCAGCCATTCATAAACTAGTTCCTGTTGGGGAAGGGGAGGGTACTGTCATGCCTCTTTTAGATATTTGTTATTCTTCTTTGATACCAGACCCAAACTGGACAGGTGGTAGTTGATTAAAGATTAGGACATGGATTCTGAAAGCAGCTGGATGAGTTTTATGAACTTTGCATTCTCTGTTGTAGTAAAATCCGTTGTGGCCCGTGTTGCACTTTGAATGGCTCTTCTACTTGTATGTGAATTCGTGACATCAAGTGTTTTTCACCTGGCAAACACCAGTCTACAGAGTAACACGGATCCAGGTGTTGGCATGTTTTATCATACCTTATCCAAAAAGCACCATTGTGGATGCTGCCATCAGTTTCATCAGAACAGTTTGGAGTGGTTGGGAATCCCAGGCTCACAGTGGAAGACACAAGTTTTCCAGAATCTTGATTTTTGCTTTGAGGTCTCAAATTTTTATCATTGGCAACAAATACTGTCTGTTGTTTACTCTGAAGCAGCCAGCCCACATCCTCCATTCTCAAGAAAATGCCGTCAACAACTGAATAGTTTGTCCATTGGTCATTCTTTCAAGTAAAAGTGGTTTTCCAAGGGCACCTGGGGTGGCTCAGTGGGTGAAGCATCTGCCTTTGGCTCAGGTCATGATCCTGGGGCCCTGGGATTGAGCCCCGTGTCCAGCTACCTGCTCAGTGGGGAGTCTGATTCTCTCTCTACACCTGCCCCTGCTCATGCTCTCTCTCTCTCTCTCAAATAAATAAAATCTTAAAAAAAAAAAACCCAACCCAGGGGCACCTGGGTGGCTCAGTGGGTTCAACTTCTGCCTTCAGCTCAGGTCATGGTCTCAGGGTCCTGGGATTGAGCCCCACATCAGGCTCCCTGCTCAGCAGGGAGCCTGTTTCCCTTTCTCTCTCTGCCTGCCTCTCTGCCTACTTGTGATCTCTGTCAAATAAATAAATAAAATCTTAAAAAAAAAACAAAGAAAACAACAAAAAACCCAAACGGTGTTGTGTCAACTAAGTGGCTAGTTCAGCTTGTAACTCAAACAGTGGGTTGCACGTGTACTTTTGCTCAGGGCAGCCACTGCCTTTCAGTAGAAGGCTCAGGGCAGTAGAAGGGCTAGTGGTGAACTGTGCATTTCTTCATGGAGATTATTAAACATTTGTGTACTCAGGGTTGAGTATTAAACATTTGTGTACTCAGGGTTGAGATTTAATAAAAGTAACTCTTTTAATCCTTTTATCAACACATTTTATTATTTTAAAAAATAAGACAAATTTTATTTTTGTTTTTTTTTTTTTTAAGATTTTATTTATTTGATAGAAAGAGACAAGAAGAGAGGAAACACAAGCAGGGGGAGTGGGAAAGGGAGAATCAGGCTTCCCGCTGAGTAGGGAGCCTGATGTGGGACTTGATCCCAGGACCCTGGGATCACGACCCAAGCCGAAGGCAGACGCCTAACTACTGAGGCACCCGGGTGCCCCTATCAGCACCTTTTAAAGTGAAACTGGATTTTTTTCCCTGTGAGTACATGATGGTGAGGGGTACTAGAATTTGCTGTCCCTGCCTTGGCACGGGCCAAGGTTCCAGCAGCTTTATCCACTGTGACTTTTGGGCCATGGGTACAAATGTCTGTGCCGTGAGAAGGGTAAACAATGCTTTAGTATAATGGAAAGAGTTTTGACCTCACAGGTCCCCTGAAGGATCTCAGGACCCTAGGGTTCCATGGAACATATTTTGAGAACCACTGGTCTGGCTGCACTGGGCTCTTCCTCTGCCCACATGCCTGCTGGAGGTTGGCTCATCTGAAATTATTGAAGTTTGAGCATGTTTCCCCCCAGTAAAAATGACAAATTCATACAGTTCAAATAGATTATTTCCACATCTTTGCACGTCCTGTTCCACGTCCCTGGGGTCCCTTCCCATCTGTAGAAATTCTCCTCTTTCAAGATGTGGCTCCTAGACTCCCAAGTCTGATGCTCACTTTCTCCCCTGAAGTGCACATCACAGTCTCCCTTCAGCCAAGATCTGTCTCGTCTGCTCATTGGCAAGTGTCCTGATGGCAGAAGACCACCCATGTTTGTCTTTGTCCCCACGGGGTCTGGCAGTGCCCTGACCACCCTGGACAGAGGTGGAGGCGAGCTCTAGCTTCAGGGAGGGAGCCTTGGGCTGTGGAATTGGGTGGCTGTGATATCCACCCAGGGTGAAGGTTCTGGGTGCCTACTTCACACATGACGGCCTGATTTCCAGGAGGAAGCCAATACTGTCAAGTCTGGACTCTTCTATCAGGAGGAGTCCCTGGGGCATTTATCCCAGAAACCCAGCCACCAAGAAATAAGGCAGGTCCAGCCCTGTGGGAGGCCCTGTGCCGCTGTTCCAGCCAGCAGCCCCCCGGAGGACCCAGCCCTGAGCCCCAGGATTCCTGCAGCCCAGCTACCGTCAGATGTAGCGTTGGAATTAAAGGCCAACACATCCTGTGGCTGTCTATACCGCTGGAGACTTACTGGGTGGGGAAGCCCTCTTGGTTGGTGTCAGAAGAGCCAAGAACAGAGGGACAGTCTTCCCGGAGTCACCTTGGTCGCCCACGCCGCCCTGGGGGGACGGACACTTGCTACTGCTTCCGGGCTGCAGGAACTGGCCGCAGAGAACAGGCCTCCATTTCACAGCTGTCCGAAATGGTCAAGTCGTTTGTCCTTTTCCTTCCTTTTGTCCTCCTGGACATCATTCTCCTTTCTGGGGAATAAAAGAATAGCTCCTGTACGTCTGTGTTTAAGACGGGCTGTGGCCCGGACCTTGTGGAAGGGTTCCCGTGCCCAGTAGCCTCTCCCCGAGGCCTGGGCCCGGAACTCCGCTGTATGGTGTAGTAGATGGCCAGTTTGTGTCTGTATTTCCTTTGTCCCTGGAGATGCTGAAGAGTTTTCAAATCTAAATTTCCAGGTGTAAGAGTCTTTTTGTGTTCAGATTTTGTTTTTAAGACCCAGTTTTATTACAGGGAATCAAACAGTGCTGCCCGTGTGGTCTCTGTTTCTTGGGAGTGGTTCAGCCTGTGGCCCTGATCGCCCCCCAGCTTGGGCCCCACACACCTCGTCCACAGCCTGGTCCTTCCTTAGGGCTGACACACTTTCTGGCCTGGAGTCCAAAGGGAGGGCCTCACATGCCTCATATTTGTAGAAAGAAGTGGCTTGTTCGTCTGTTCCCTCCTTCTCTCTGTCCTCTGGCCTTCCCTCCGTGTGCCGCACCTGCTGGAGAGAATGGCCAGGCCATCTCCTTCCTGAGCTTCTATCCCGGTGGGTCTCAGCCCCTTCTCTTCCTCTCTGACACCCCACAAGCACCGTTTGTTCTGACTGTGTCCCTGGGGTGGTTTCTGACCCAGGAGGGAGGACCATGGCTGACAGGGATCAGAGCCGACGCCTGTGGGCTGCAGAGCCCCAGGGACAGCCCAGGGACCAGCCCCATCTTCCACCCCAGGGCTGGACCACAGGGAGAGAGCTCTGGGCATGAGGCTGGGTGGGGAGGGTCCCCAGATGTGGATTCTCCATCCCAATCACATTGTATAAGGAAGCAATCTAAAAACAAAACAAAAGAAAAAACTCGAGCCATACATTTCATTTAAAGCCATCCCGGATGGAGGCTGGGCAGTTGCAAACACTGATCCTCTCCTAAGGGAAGTGCCTTCATTCTGGATGTCAAATTACTCCTACAGATAGTTTCCAAAGGACACTGAGCTCCATGCAAAAATGAGCAAGCGTGCAAGGACAGAGTGGCCACGAGCGAGACCCAGCAGGGCCGGCAGACGGCAGACAGCCCGCGAAGCCCAGCTCCCAGTCACACTGTGTCCCCGACATGGACGGCTGAGCATTACCAATGGTGCCCGAGAAGTAAGACACAAGCTTGAAAATGGGGGGGCCAAGGCTGACTTCTAGCACCGGGACTGGCGAGGGGCCTTTGGGGCCTCTTGGGGAACAGAGTCACCAGACGATGGGTTCCTCAGCATCACGAAAAAACCCCGTTCTAACAGTTTCCCTTCCCTGAGCCTCCTGTGTGATGCCAACTGCGTTCCTGGCTCTCTGTCTCGTTCACAGCAGCCCACTGGGGTGGCCAAGCTTCCAGAAATGCTTTAGGACCAATCCTGGGCGCCCTCACCAGGACACTGGTCCCATGGCATCACGAGAATGTGCTCCCATGTCAATGAATGCCTCTTACCCTCTGGACACTCTGCCCCAGGGTCCCTTCCAAGCTGGCTCCCCCTAGTCCCTGGGGGTGGGCAATACTTCCCAGACATGGCAGCTCCTTCCCCATATAACCTAGTCCCCTGGGAGCAGAGACTGTGTGTCCCCACTTGGGTGTGCCTGGTTCTGGCCCAGGTTGTTGGTCTGAAGGCATGAGGGCTGGTGAGGTGGGGTGGGGGCAGATCCCCCAGGTGGGGGGAGGCTTCTCCCACTCCCAAGGCTGCCCTCAACAAAATGTCAAGGAGAGTCTGCTGGTGAGCAGCCTGGTTTCCCTGGAACGTTCCACATTCAAATGCAAGGGCTCTGACGGGATGACCCTGGCTGCCGATGGGGGCACCCACTCAGCACCCACTCAGCGCTCAGCAGTACTTTGAATGGGTGCTGGATGTCAGGCTACGATCTGATCTCATGGGTGGCAGAGCTGAAAATGTGACAGGCTTCCTCTAGCCAAGACGGGGCTCTGACAGGAGCAGAGCGGCTTTCAGACACGGATGGCGATGTTGGGAGGGACGAGACTGAGAATCTTCAATCTTCGAGACCACATTCCTGCGAGCCCTCTGAGCCAGCAGGAGCAAGGCTCCCCCTT
Organism: Lutra lutra; assembly: GCF_902655055.1. Lineage (NCBI taxonomy): Eukaryota > Metazoa > Chordata > Mammalia > Carnivora > Mustelidae > Lutra > Lutra lutra. The sequence continues at coordinate 145,112,591 of NC_062284.1, read as the reverse complement.
CCCCTGAGAGTCTGCAGAGCCTTCCCCCGAGGCAGGTGTCTTGCGAGATGTCACCCGTCTCTCTCCAGCTCTGTCCTTGCCAGGCCTCAGGGGGTCCCAGCTGATAAACACTGAAGACAGAGGAGCAGGGGAATACAGTCTCTGTCTGGGGGGTGAGGGTGGCTGGGGCTTGGTTCTTCACCAAAGGGCACCTGGCTGAGATCTGCTGTAGGGCTGAGAAGGGGCAAGCGATTGCTGCTGGAAACTTGCAGGGGAGCGGATGGAGGGGATGGGGATAAGAAGGGTAGACGTGAGCGAGTGGGCGTTGGTCTAGTTCTGTCTGGCGCTCCATTTGGTGTCATGTTTCCTGAAGCTCTTACAGATGCATCAACATTTATGTTTGTTATGGTCTCTTGATGAATGGACCTCTTTGCTCTTTTTTATCTCTGATAATAATCCTTCCTCTGGGGGTGCCTGGGTGGTGCTATGGGTTAAGTGTCTGACTCTCGATTTCAGCTCAGTTCATGGTCTTAGATCCGGCCTGTGTGGTGTGGGGCTCCATGCTCAGTCGGGAGACTGAGGAATTCTTTTCCCTCTGCCCCTCCCCACCACCCTTGAGCTCTCTCTCTGAAATGAAGAAAATCTTAAAAATAATAATCCTTTCTCTGAAATCTATTTTATCTGATGTTATTAGAGCCACATAATTTTTCTTTGATTGGACATGACATTTTTTCCATCCTCTTGCTTTTTTTTTTTTTAAAGATCTTATTTATTTATTTGAGAGAGAGAGAGAGAGCATGAGAGGAGAGAGGTCAGCAGGAGAAGCAGCTCCCTGCTGAGTAGGGAGCCTGATGTGGGACTCGAACCCAGGACTCCATGATCATGACCTGAGCCGAACGCAGTTGCTTAACCAACTGAGCCACCCAGGTGCCCTCCATCCTCTTACTTTTTTTTTCTTTTTTTTAAGATTTTATTTATTTATTTATTTGACAGAGAGAGAGAGAGAGAGAGAGAGATCACAAGTAGGCAGAGAGGCAGGCAGAGAGAGGGGGAAGCAGGCTCCCCGCTGAGCAGAGAGCTCGATGTGGGGTTCGATCCCAGGACCCTGGGATCATGACCTGAGCCAAAGGCAGAGGCTTAACCCACTGAGCCACCCAGGTGCCCCCCCCCTTTTTTTTTAATGGCACAAAAGGATCGACTCAAATTTTATTCTCTCTTCCATGAATTTCTTCTGTTACCTTTTTTTCTGGTGTAAAGCTTTAGGCGAAATCAGCCACAAACAAAACTATTTGCCAACAACCAGAATCAGGCTTCAATCATATACAGTTGTATATGATTATCAAGCTTTATAACTGATTCTTTTAGATCAGCTTACACATACCATATAAGGCCATTAAACATGCAAATATAAAAGTATAAGGAAATGGGTATTTTAAAAAGGATCACATTTTGAAGAACACAAAAGATAGGGGCTTACATTGCCAAAAGCAATTAAACAGAAATATATGAATCCCTCAATCATTTTCTTTTTTCCTTTTTTTTTTTTTTTGAAGGTAATGGAAATGTTTATTATTTTTATTTTGGTGATGGTTTTATGGTTGTATACAGTTATTAACACTTACTAAATAGTACACTCTAAATATATGGAATCTATTGTATGTCAACACATCAATAAACTGATTTAAAGAAAAAAAGGTTGATGGTGATAGATGACTGCTATGACCCCTTTTCCTTACAGTATATATTTTTTAAAAATTTTAAATTTATTTTCAGCGTAACAGTATTCATCGTTTTTGCACCGCACCCAGTGCTCCTGCAATCCGTGCAATACCCACCACCTGGTTCCCCCAACCTCCCACACCCCGCCCCTTCAAAACCCTCAGATTGTTTTTCAGAGTCCATAGTCTCTCATGGTTCACCTCCCCTTCCAATTTCCCTCAACTCCCTTCTCCTCTCCATCTCCCCATGTCCTCCATGCTATTTGTTATGCTCCACAAATTAGTGAAACCATATGATAATTGACTCTCTCTGCTTGACTCATTTCACTCAGCATAATCTCTTCCAGTCCCGTCCATGTTGCTACAAAATTTGGGTATTCATCCTTTCTGATGGAGGCATAATACTCCATAGTGTATATGGACCACATCTTCCTTATCCATTCGTCCGTTGAAGGGCATCTTGGTTCTTTCCAGTTTGGCGACCGTGGCCATTGCTGCTATAAATATTGGGGTACAGATGGCCCTTCTTTTCACTACATCTGTATCTTTGGGGTAAATACCTGGTAGTGCAATGGCAGGGTCCTAGGGAAGCTCTATTTTTAATTTCTTGAGGAATCTCCACACTGTTCTCCAAAGTGGCTGTACCAACGTGCATTCCCACCAACAGTGTAAGAGGGTTCCCCTTTCTCCACATCCCCTCCAACACACGTTGTTTCCTGTCTTGCTAATTTTGGCCATTCTAACTGGTGTAAGGTGGTATCTCAATGTGGTTTTAATTTGAATCTCCCTGATGGCTAGTGATGATGAACATTTTTTCATGTGTCTGATAGCCATTTGTATGTCTTCATTGGAGAAGTGTCTGTTCATATCTTCTGCCCATTTTTTTATATGATTGTCTGTTTTGTGTGTGTTGAGTTTGAGGAGTTCTTTATAGATCCTGGATATCAACCTTGTGTCTGTACTGTCATTTGCAATTATCTTCTCCCATTCCGTGGGTTCCCTCTTTGTTTTGTTGACTGTTTCCTTTGCTGTGCAGAAGCTTTTGATCTTAATGAAGTCCCAAAAGTTCATCTTCGCTTTTGTTTCCTTTGCCTTTGGAGACATATCTTGAAAGAAGTTGCTGTGGCTGATATCGAAGAGGTTACTGTTAAGCTATTTTGTCTTCATAATTAAAGCGGGTTTCTTACAGGGAGCGTACAGCTGGATCTTTAAAAAAAATTTTTTTTTAATTTTTACTAAATCTAACAACTTCTGCTATTTCATGGGGGAGTTTAGACCATTTCCCCTTATGTGAGTATGTCCTTTTCTCCTCTTCCATCCGCGTCATTCATTGTTCTGTTTTAACAGGTTGTCTGTTCTTATCCTAATGGGTTCCATTTTCTTATTTGTTGATTGCTAGATACTGGGAAATCAGATGATATGAAATTTACATTTTTTGGCCATGGATATATTTTTTAAAGATTTTATTTATTTATTTGTCAGAGACAGAGGGCAGAAGCAGGCAGAGGGAAAGAGAGAAGCAGGCTCCCCACCAAGCAAGGAGCCCGATGCGGGACTTGATCCCAGGACCCCGGGATCATGACCTGAGCTGAAACTGAGGCTTAACCAACTGAGCCACCCAGGCATCCCATTCCTAGGTATTTTTATATTCTGTAAATATTCTTGATCTTTGCTCTGAGATGCAGTTAAGTTACTTGGTGGGGTCCAACAGCATTAGGTCTTACGGTTAGTTTTCCCTGTGCACCTACTCCTAGGACAGGACACAGAAGGCAGCGTGCGTCCACCAAGCCATGGCCAAGAACGCTCAGCGGCGCTCACGCCGGACAACCTAACAGCCAGCCCCAGCGCGGTGGACAGAAGTCGGCCACTCTCGCACACGGGAACATGATCCGGCAAACAGAAGGAAGGAGCCACACCCGCTCCGCAGCACATTCTGGGACAACCCAGCACGGAGGGTCATGCTGTAGGCGTCCCTGTGGACGACGGCCAGCGACAGGTGACAGTCTGCTGTGAAGAAACCGAGCTGCTTCCCTGTGGGGACGACAGGGGAGGGGAGACGACGGGGGCTTCTGGGGTAGCGACTCGGGGAGGCTCACGCCGTGCACATGTTCGCGGCTGCCCACCCACGATCTGGGTCTAGTTCTACAAGTACGATACACTTCAGAATTTCACTCACACGTGCTCGCAGACAGGTCCGTGTAGAAAGAGCCCATCCCGGATGCCGTCAGGGGCAAGGGTCTGACCCTGATCTGGCTTGGACATCTGCTTTGACCCTGGTCGCCTGTGGCACCGCCGAGGGGCAGCGACCCCCTGACAGCGAGATCTGCTGAGTGCGCGCTGCTGGCAACAGGGAAGTGACGGCAAAGACACAGCAGCGCCTGGGCTTCTCGGGCTGAAAATGCCCACCAGCCCTGCCTTCCCTCCCTGGGCTCAGCTGCCCCCTCACACCCAACAATCCACCCGGCTCTGCTTCCGGAGCCAACGGCTGGCAAACAAGCCCTCCTCATCCCCAGCCTCCGCGCCCCCACCCAGTCCTCACTTAGCCATCGTCCTGCCAGGCACAGGACACTGACGTGTCCTTCCTGCGCTCTGCCCACGAGGAAGAGAAGAGCGCAGAGAGACGTGCCCTCGATCTCCGCCAAGAGGAGACAAAGGTCAAGGACGGTCTGGCACATTCAGGGCATCGGCAGCCCCAAAGGAGTCAGCGGAGTCCCCTGTCTGGGGCCTGGGTGGCTCCAATCAGGGATTTGGCCAAGGCAGCCATTCCTAACAGGAAGCGGTTCTTCTCAGCTGCGGCCACAGCAAAACGTTCCTTGGAAACCACTAGATGCAGAATCCGTCAAATGACGTCAGAGGACTCACACCATCAAGGACAGTGAACTCAGTTCTGCAAGTACACTGTAGATGACCCCCGCCGACTTGGGGCGCGTCCACAGACCCCAAAACCACAGGGGGAGGGGGCCGAGTCTCATTTCCAGGCTTTCCAGGCAAATCCAATGCACCAAAGCTCCAGATCGCCCCCAGCCGGGAGCGGCTTCTGAGGGGAAACCATCTGTCCCAAGTGAAACACAGGGTCCCTTACCAAGGTCATTTCCGACACATACCTGGACGCAGACCAGAGGAGCAAGGGAGCCTTTGGTTAGGATCTGTTGTCCCGGAAGGAGGGAGGGATTCTGGTGTCTCCCGGCGCCCTTTGGTTCGGCGGAGACGTCTGCTCTCTCCCACCATCAGGACAAGGTTTGCCAGGACAGAGCCAGGGTCCCCAGCCTGCGGGGGACCAGAGCCCCCACACTGAGTGCGCCGGGAAGCGGGGCACCTGCATCTGTGGGAGCCGATCCCGAGGCAGCACCGGGCCGCCTCGGGCCTCGGGGAGAGCACGGAGCCCTCTCAGGGGAGGAGCGAGCCCTCCCTGGCAGCCCGCCCTTGCTGTGGGGGCTGGGAGCCCGATGAGCTTTAACTGGAACCTCCTGGGCCTTTCCTCCACCTGGAACCTGCCGAGCAGGTGAGCTGACCTGACTTTCCAGCGCCCGTCATTCCCCTCATCGTGAAAGTGTCCTCGCCGAGGTGACCTACCGGCCGGGCTGTGGGGAGACCCCAGCCCACTGCTTGCCCTCCATGCTGTTGGGACCCCAGTGGACCTCCATTCTGGCCACACGTGAGAGTCCCCCGGGCGGGTCTGGAACCAGTGGCTTCTGTCCACTTGGGCCTGAGCCGATTCCCCGGGGATTTCTGTGGCTGAGGATGCATGAGCCTCCTGGAGGATGGTCACGCGGGGTGAGAACGAGCCGCCCTGCTCCACTCTGGTGGGCTACGGGGTGGGGGAGGCACTGGGGGCTCTCCCTGGGGGGCTGCTGCTCTGGGCTTCCCCTCCCTCCGGGTCCGAGGAGCCAGCAGTCCCTGTCCCATCACACCCCAGCAGCAGGGCTCTCTCTGTGGACACGTGACTTTCTAACTGGGCTGTTTCCTGCGGTGTGACCCCAGTATTTCGGGGTTCAGCTACAGTGTCTGGGACAGTGTGATCCTGCACATGGGTGGTGTTCTTTCCCTGGGGGTTCGGCCCTGCAGGGGCCCACGCCTGGAAATGGGGGCCAGCCTGGTCCCTGGAGGGGCTGGAGGGAGACCCTGCCCATGATGGGGGGTTCCTCTTGCCCCTCCTTCTCTGGCATTTTGGCAGGGATGCCCCCTGGTCTCAGGGGCTCTCTCTGGAGCCTCTGGTCGCTGGCAGACCTGCCTTTGAATGCTGTCCCCACTTGTCCCTACCCTCCTCCTGCCTGCTCCCTGCCCCTCTGGGTTGGGGTCACAAAAGGGGAGGGGCCCTGGCCCCAGAAAAGCCTTCCCTCAGGTCCCGCTGAGAAGACTTTATCAAGGGACAAAGCCAGTGACAGATCATGATCCACATTTGAGAGGCTCCCACGAGGAGAGGGGGCCCGGGGTGGGGGTTCAGATGGAGGCAGGGACCAGGTGTCCCAGGGGAGGGGACTCCAGAGACTAGAGCCTCAGTGTGAAGCTCCCTGGCAGGCCCCCTTCTTCTGCCCTTGGGTTTGGGGTCCTTCCTGCAGGGATGGGGGTGGACAGGCTTCAAGTGCCCTGCCCAGACAAGCCTGACCTTGAGCAAGGTCAGCCTGGTTCTAGCCTCACAAATGGATCCGGAATGGCCAACCAATCCCTCCACTTCCTGGGAGCTTTCTTGCAGGGACCCGATCAGCTTCTGGGCCTCTCCTTGTTAGGGGGGAAAGCCAGGGACCGACTGAGGGACCCTGGGTGGGTGGGGTTTGGGCAGAGGCCAGGCAGTGAGGCTCAGAGCAGCACCAGCCGGCTCTCCCCGGCCTGCGGTAGGATGGGAGAAAGAGCTGCATCGGAGGGGACTTCCCCGAAGATCGCCAGGCTCGGGGGAGAAAAGGTAGACACAGTGTCAGCCCAGCAGACCAGACCCAGAGACTGTCCTGTCTCAGGGCCCCAGCCCCCCTGCTGCAGAGATGGGCAGCGGACCCTGCAGGGCGTGGGCCCTTAGAGCCTGAGGCCTTCTGGGCTGGGACCTGCTTGTCAAGGCCTGGAGGGGGTGACTGGGCAGGGACTCTTTCTGATGGCAGCCTGGGCCTGCAGACTCCCCAGGACCCCTGCTCTGGCCCCACATCCTGCAGGTAGGGAGGGACCCATGTTCTTATCTGCGCAAGGCCACACTGGGACATGGGGTCCATGGGGTCGGAGTGCTGCCTGAGGCCCCACCTACAGCCCAGAGGGACGCCTGTTTCCAGGCACAGGGCACAAGGTGCTGTGAGGTGCGGGGACCTGGAAATTGACCTGCTGGCTGTGCCGGGACCCGGATGGACGCTCAGGGGACATGGCGGTGCATCCCCTTCCGAGAGCTGGCGGGAATACGAGCCACTGGGCCAGGGAGAGAGGCACCAAGCGGGGAGGCCCAGACCCGGGGCTGCTGCGGGGCTGGCTGCACCTCATCCCCGGAGCCCAGGTCCCCCCCATCAGTCCCCAGGGGTCCCCCACACCTCACCCGGCTCAGGGGCACAGGAAGCTTGGCGGCACAAGGACAGCCCCTGGGCAGCAGCGGCGGCGGCAGAGGATGGGGCAGGGAGGGCGGGGTCCCGGGGCAGGTGGGGAGCGTCCCCTCCCCACTCCAGCTTTGACGTCTGGGAGTGATTGGAGCCCCAAAGCCAACGTGGGCAGTCTGGTGGCATCTGCCTTCCATGCTGCGCTGCGTCTGTCCCAAGTGGGGCACGTCCTCTGTGCTGAGTGCGGTGTAAAGGAAGGAGCGCTGGGAGTGGCTCCTGACCTTGTCCAGAAATGCACCCCTCGCTGAGGGTGACCCATCAGGAAACACTCCTCTTTCCCGCCAGGCTCCCTGGAGGAAAGCAGCAGCTCCCTCCATGTCTTATCTTAGAGGCCACGGTCAAGGGAGATGGCCAAGTGGGGACACGTGTGGGGTGGGTCCAGGTCTGCTGCTGGAGCTACTGTCCATGGGGCGGTTTGTCCAGAGCGAGGCCGTGGCAAGCAGCAGACACACTGAAATCCACAGCAGTACCGGGACTCTGGCATCTTCAGGATTTTGAAAAACGCAGTATTTTTATTTAGTATCATATTTTGTTCTCACCTCAGTCATCCATTTTTTTTAGTATTTTTATTTTATACATTATATTATTATTATATTTTTATTATTTATTATTTTATGTATTAATTTATTATTTTATTAGTATTATTTTACATCTTTTCTCTATTAATCCCACTGCCTGAAAATTAGAGTTTTTGTGGTCTCCCCTTGTGGTGGCTTATTCCTCATCTGTTCAGTATCTTTTGACCGTGAACTTGATCTGAGAGGATAACAGGAAGCCCCAGCTCGAGGTGCACCCCTCCAGAGAAGCTGGCATTTCTTTGGGTGGCGTCCTTACACAACTACCCATCTGGGCCCATTTAATACTAATTTTTCAGCTTGCTGTTTCCAGGACCTAAAGGGATGTTCACTTTAAACCCAAACCTTCCGGAGGACAGACCCTTGTAACAAAGTTAGGGAAGACCCTTTCTTTTTGTCCTAGCAAGAGTACTGGGTAGGACAATTTTTTTTCTCCTCTCCTTTTGTTGATGGTTGGAAAACTCTCAAAATCATTCATTCACGGAGGATATGCCCCTCTGGGATGTACAGTTCATGTGGGGGTCCTAGGACTAACTGGGAACTTTATACAGGTTCAAAGTCTTACCTCCCATCTCCATGACACCCCAAGGCCTTGATGACCAAGACCGTGAATCGCCGCTGTGGCTCTCTGCCTGAGCGTCGGCTTGGACTTTGGTTTCCAGCAGCTTTTCTGTTCTGGGCTTTTCCTTTTTTCAACGTTGCAGATATGCAAGAAAGTGTTTGGTGACAGTTCATCCAGAATTTCTAGTCTTGAAAATTCTTGCCAGTCATCTGACCAACTTGAAGGACAGAAAGGGAGGGATCGCTGGGCTTTGCGATGACCGCATCCGCATTTGTCCACACGCACACCCTCCCCGGCAGAGACCACCCACGTGTTTGCACTATTTCCAGCAGTTCTCAGAGGACCGTCACTCGCCCCCCACCTCCACTCCCCCTACCCCGGGAGGTTTGCACAGTTGTTGTCTGCAGACGCCAACAGCAGGTGCTGCTTCCCCAGGAATGCTGTTCCTCCTCTGTGCTCAGAGGTACTGGGATCCTGGTTCCTCCCCCGGAGGTCAGAGATTCTCTTTGGTTTGGGGTGTAAGTCTTGGAGGGTCAAAAGCTCCCCAGCACTACAGGCTGTAAGAATGAGGCAGGCCAAGAGACTGGGGGCAGGGGGGCACCGGGAATATGGTGTGAGGTTTGCTCCTGCAGTTCCCTGCCAGAAATCTCCGGGGCCGCGGCTCCCACTGGAGATGGACACGAATATACTGGTTTGCCTACCACTGGGCAGGTGAGTCCGAAGCGGGGATCGAGGAGAAGGAAAGCCTGGAGCGCAGCCCTCTGAAGCCGCCTGCTCTGACCCAGACATCAGCTGTGGAAGGTAATCATTGTATTTACATGTTCGTGAGTCCCTGTGCCAGATTCCTCCCTTGTTGGGGTCTTGGACAGGACCACTGGAGGTGTCGTCGACTGGGCTCCCTCACACCCTACCGTAAGCAGGGGATTTTTCTGCACTATGCTGTACAGCCTTTCGCAGACAGCCAGCCTCAACAACCAGTTCGCAAACCTAGTCCATTAGTACACCGAGGAAGTAACATACCAGGCCACATGAGGGTCTCATTCAGAAACGCAAGCATTTAACCAGTCAACAAATATGGTCAGTTTGGCTAGGATGGCATCCTCCTGCTTCACAAAATTCAGAGTGCCACGCAAACTTACACAGTAAAAACCATGGCTCTCGTGGGGGAAAGTAGAGCTGCGACATGGCCCTCAAAATAGTTCATCAGTGACACGCTAAACACAGACAGGAACCTAAGGGAAAAGGGTGGCACACTTATGTACCTGAAATTGTTTTGAAAAACCCATTCAAGCCATAATAAATATGGCCATTTGTCTAAAAGCCTGAAGCTTGCTTGCGCAAGGAAACACGGGGAGGGGCGCGGCCTGTGGGGTGCTGCGCGGTGGGGGGCAGGGAGTGCCCGACCCACACGGCATGGTGCGCGGGGTCTCCGGGCGCGGGGACGTGTGTGTGGGGATCGTGTACCCTACACACCTCAGTCCCGCTGGGGCACTTTTCTGTTTACCTTGCCAATAAAATCACACAAAATGCAACATGTACACTCTGTTCAAATCGTCCCGTTATTCTTCAGTCGCGTTGGAAAAAATTCACATTTCCGAACAGAGCGTCGCAGCAGAGTGGTAGTCTCGGGTCAGCAGCAAGCCATAGCCTGTCTCCGCCCTCATGGGAGTGACGCTGTAAGGAGGGAAACGAGAAGCCAACAATTGCACACAGCACGCTAGGAGCCCCTCCACTCACCTGTCGCAAGCGAACCCCAGAGGATGGTATCAGGTGGGGACTTTGGAGTGATCAGGTGAACAGCACCCGAATAAAACAGACTCTAGAGGGCTCCTGCGCCCCTTTTGTCTGATGAGGACAGTTGTCTGTGAACCAGGAAGCAGGTCCTCACCAAACACTGAATCTGCCAGCGCCTCGACCTTGGACTTCACAGCCTCCAGAACAGAGAGAAACGTGTTTCGTTTAAGCCCCCAAGGGGACTTAAGGGGACCAAGCAGGGCAGCAGGACAGTAGGGACGGATTTGCAGTGGGTGGTACTGGGGTCACTTCCTAGAGCTGATTTAACAGAGTCCCAGGGGGCTGGGGGGTGTTAATCAGGAATCGGCTGTGTCCCAGTTCTGGAGGCCAGAAGTCCTAGATCAAGGTGTCAGCAGGGGTGGGTCCTTCCTGGGCTGTGATGGAGAACCTGTTCCAGGCCCCTCGCCCTTGGCTTCAGTGGGTTGCCAACATCTTCGGCATTCTCTGACTTGTAGAAACACCAGTTCCTCTTCACGTGGCATTCTCCCCGTGTATCTGTGTCCAAACTACCCCCTTCAAAAAGAAAAAAGATTTTATTTATTTATTTATTTGGAGAGCCTGAATGGGGGAGGGGCAGAGGAAGAGGGAGAATCTTCAGCAGACTCCCCGCAGGGCTCCATCCCATGACCCTGAGATTATGACCCCCCAAATTACCCCTTTTATGAGGACAGTAGATATATTGAATTAGGGGCTACCCTCCACCAGTGGAACCCCATCCTAACCGATTACATCTGCAATAACCTTATTTCCAGATAAGGTCACATTCTGAGGTACAGAGGGCTAGAACTTCAACAAATGAATGCAGTTCCACCTTTCACAGCTGATAAGGAAAGACACCTTTAAGCAAGTGACATTTGAGCAAAACCCCTTGATAAAATGAGGGAGCGAGCCGCGCAGACATCGGAGGGAACAGTATTCCAAGAGGAGGGAACAGCAAACGTGAAGGTTGTGTGATGAGATGCGGACTAGCACGCTGAAGGAAGAGGCAGGATCACTGTGTCCAGAGGCATCAGGGAGAAGAGGGTTGAGAGATGAAGTGAGAAACAGAATGACTCATCAACAGGAAATCCATCAACTACGAGCCATAAAATTAACCGAATAAAAGGGGGAAAATTGATAAATTCAATGGAGACCAAAAAAAAAAAAAAAAAAAAATCCCAGCAGTCATCTCCAATACAAATCCTAAGGTATAAATAGACAAAAATTTCATCTTACGGTGAAGGATACACATCATATGAGTGGCGTGTGGTAAAGGCATTTCCATTAAGCAGAAATGCAGGGGAATAGCAGCTGTCACTGCTATAGCAGTGCCCCGCCAAGGTCGACATGGATGTTTCCGGAGTCTAGCTGAAGCGCTAAGAAAAGGAAACAAGCAGTGTGCTCATCATTGTTTGCAGATAATGTGCTCCAAGGTCACTCCCTTCCAAAGAAGGCATTTTCAAACTACGAGACGGGAGTCAGCCATCATTTACTCCTTCTTCTCGCATGTTCTGGGTCTATCTGCTTGCTGTCATCATGGCTACGCAGGAGAGCCTGGCCGGTTAGGATACGGCATGGGTGGAAGGGGGAGCATTTGTTCCCGTGGTGGGTGTGGGGGAGCTGACTTTTGTTAATGGCTTTAAAAGACCCCGGAAATACTAATGATGGGCTCAAATTAGCCAACTCTCAATTTAAGATACTCTATGGCAGTCTGACACTTCCAGGGGACACTGGAGCCCCCCGTCTCCTGCAGGCACAAGGCACAGGGCACTGATGATGAAAACCAGGCCAGATTTCCCACAACTCATAATGTTGTCGATACTTCTCTCTTCAGTCACGTTTAATCAACTGTTTAGCCTATCAGTGTTTTGTGTTAATTAAAACAGTTAATGATCATATTTTCTATTTCTAGAAGTTTTTTTTTTTTTTTTCTTTTGGAGAAGCTCTTTCAAATTACTTGCCCATACTTTACAGTCTCTTGTTCCTTGCTCCAAATTTTAAGCTTCCTTTTCATTTCCTTAAACACGTGAAACATAATTATCTCATTATGTGTCTGAGAATGCCAGAGTCTGCAGTTTTCTGGACATGGTTTTATGTCTGTGCTTCCAACAGCTCTCAGAGTGGGTTTTTCCCTGTTGTGTTTTGCAACTTTTCAGCAGTGAGTTGCCTCTTTTCCCTCAAAAGCTATCTGGGGGACGTTGTTGAAACCTGGCTGGAACTTTCATCCCTTCCGTGAATACTCACAGTTACCCTTTTTAAAAAGACGTTTTTACTCTTGTTACTTTGCAGTCGGAGAATGTCTCATGAGACGTCTCTAGATATCAGGTTGTCTGTTGTGTCGCATGTATGATTCATATTATAGGTTAAGGATGTTCTCTTCCCTGTTTAGAGAAAGGCGTGTTCTGCGATCACAGACACCAGTGTGGAGAACATATCCTGTTGGTGTTTAAACTTCAAGCTTAGCCAGCATTGGGGCCTTGTCTCCCTCCAGGGCTGCACCAGAATGACAGCTCACTGGCACCCTGACACGGGGGAAGGGCAAGTATAGAGACCGCCAGGTTCAGACCAGGCCTGCGGGTCCCCCTGAAGTCCTAAGGCATCAGCTTGGGCATGAGGCTTAAGGTGGGGAGAGATCCCAAGACTTTCTACCTAGGCCCCACTGTCCCACACCCAGCCTTGCTCCTCTGAAATCAAGAAAGAGCGAGAAGCTTGTGTAGAGTAGAAGCCTGAGAGGGAGTGGCAGCAGGTGGGGTCCCACCTGGGGGGCCTCTGTGACCAGGGTGTCCCCAAAGCCCTGTGGCCAGGGGCTTCGTGGGTTTTCGCTTGCTGTTGGGTGGAGGGTGCACACTTTCATTTTCAGAAGTGACCAGTTTCGGGCGATGCCTTATGTGGTCGCTCTACTCTCTGGTCAGCAGGGCAGGATGCGAAGCCAGGGAAGGTTGGAGTCGTGGAGTACAATGTGACTGACGTTTTACAAAGTTCATTGGGGCGCTGCTCCACGACAAAGGGGTCCAGAGGGGCCAGAGCAAAGGCAGGGGCTCGAGGAACTCCAGGCACAGGGAGGGGTCAAGGAGTCACTTGGGGCCCTCCGTCCGAAGCTCCCTGGCAAGTCACCCCTTCTTTCGGGTCCGCCGAGTGCGGAGAGGGGCCCCAGCTGCGCAGACCCGCCGGGCCGGACCTAAAACGAAGCCAGTCTGGCTTCCGGCCACGAGGCTGGCTCCGGAATGTTGGAGAAATCCCTGCATTTCCCCGGTAGACATGGAAGGGATCAGGTTACCTTCTAGTCTCGCGGACAGAAGGAGCCATTCGGGGAAAGGGGGCGCAGAGGGGCAGGGACGGTCGGAGGGCCCCGGCGGTGGTGCAGTGGGGTAGGGGAGAGAGGCCGAGCAGGGCCGGGCTGCCGGGGGACCCGCCGGGAGCGAGGTCGGGGGAAAGGAAGGGGAGGCCTCGGACGTGGAGCTGGTGGGGAGGGCGGCGCCAGCTCTCCGGGCCGGAGGCGGGGCGGACCCCGGGGTTCAGAGCCCGGCGGAGAGGCCCGCGGCGCCCACACTCCCGGGACCCGCGTCCTGGCTGCGGGCCGCTCTCCCCTGACCCGGCGGCGGCGGGGCTCCGCCCCAGCCCGGTCGCCCACCCCTGCCCGGCGCCGGGGAGCGGGCGCCCGCCCTCCGGCCCCCTCCGCGTCGCCGCGTCGCCGCCCTCCCCTGTCCCCCCGCGCCGGCCCCTCCCGCCCCTCCCCCTCCTCCCGCCCCTCCCCGCGGCCCCCGCCCGCGCGCGCCATTCCTCGCGGTCCTCCAGCCCAGCGTCCCGCCAGCCGCGTCCCGCCAGCCGCGTCTCGGCCATGGCGGGCCCGGGGCCGCGCCCCGCCAAGGGCTACCGGGTGGTGCTGCTGGGGAGCGTGGCGGTGGGCAAGACGGCGCTGGCCACGCAGTTCGCCTGCGGCCGCTTCCCGGAGCAGTGCGAGCCGTCGGTGGAGGAGCTCTTCAGCAAGGTGATCGAGGTGAACGCGGCGCCCGCGCTGCTGGAGATCGTGGACACCGTGGGCGCCGAGCACCTGGTCACCCTCAAGGACCTGTACATCAAGAACAGCGACGGCTTCGTGGTGCTCTACAGCGTGTGCAGCGAGGCCTCGTTCGAGGCGGTGCGGCCGCTGCGGGAGCGCATGGGCCGGCTGCGGGGGCCCAAGGCCGTGCCGCTCGTGCTCGTGGGCACCAAGGCCGACCTGGACGCCGAGCGCCAGGTGCTGACGGCGCGGGGCCGCGCGCTGGCCCGCGAGTGGCGCTGCCCGTTCCTGGAGGTCACGGCCAAGAGCAAACTCATGGTGGACCAGGTGTTCACGCAGGTGGTTCGCGAGATGGAGGCCCTGGCCCCGCCCGAGGCGGCGGCCCCGGCGCCCCCCAGCAATGCCCAGGATACGTGGTCGTCGGAGAGATTCATCGGCTGAGACCCACGGTTGCCTTCGAGGACGCCCAGCGCTTTTCTGATTCCCGAAGCTCAGCCGCCTCCCCCGCTTTGGAAAGAAAGTTACGGCGAGGACCCGGGGTTACCCCTCGCAACCCCCACTGCGCCTCCGCCGTCTGCGAGCTCCGAGGGGCTGGGGAAGCTTTGCTGCTTTGCTGACCTCTTGGAGGAAGCCCCAGATCCAGATCTTCTTCCTGTGTGGAGAGCCGCCCTTTCCCTCAAGTGGGGTTTGTTACGGGAGCCCCCCGCCCCCGCCCCGCCTTTTTGGACAACGAGGGCCGCGAACCCAAGACTCGGTGCGGCCCCTTCCGTGAGGTTTTCGTGTGTTTACCTCGGCCCTGCAGCCTCGAACGCAGAGGTCCTGTTTCCCCTCTGCGTGTTTCTAAATATAGGGATGACACGCGGCGGGCTTGAAGGGTGGTGCGCACCGGGGAGGGGAGAGGGAGCCGCTCGCCCAGGCCTTCCCTTCCGTAACTGACATCCCAGCGATGTTGCATCTGTCAATTGAGTGAAAATAAAGGGATCGGAAAAGGTGCTCGTTTTCAATATCGGTCTTTCTAGTACTGAGAGCTACAGTTCCTACAGAGCTACGGTTTGCATGCAGGGTTTCTGCTCCCCGGTTACGATCCGCCTCGCACGCTGGTAACCAGAGGGAAAATGGCCGCATCTGGCACGTATTTCTAGTTTCCAGAAGGTAGGCTGTCTCGTCTGATACCTGCATAGTTCACAGTGACCCAGGGACTGATGGAGGAGCAGACCATGTAAGGATCTTTTTATAGAGTTTTCCCATAAACGAGACAAGAAACTTTTCATGCACTAGTTTAAAAGTGCCGTTGTTTTATAACTTTAAGAATCTGTCTTTGATAGGAGTCTTGTGTGCCTATTTCCACAAATTAACGATTCTGCCTCACTCGCTACAACAAATCTTTCACATTTAGGAATCTAGCCTTACCACTTAAACATCTTCTAAAAGAAATAGCAAGAAAAACAAATCAAAGAAACAACGCTCAAAACTGTGCCAGTGACCTGAAAAAGTTCGTTTTATTACAGGAACGTTAAGTATAAAGTGATGGTTATGCATGGCTCTGGGAATTCTATTGACATCACATATGATGTGTGAACAGAAGTGTGGATTTTTTGCAACCTAAAAAGTATTTGTATTTTAGAACCTGACAGTGCCTGACAGCCAGTTCACCAGGGGAGAGGGTCAGCCTGGGTGTCCCCTGTCTTTTCTCTCTTCCTCTCTCCCTGGGACTTCGGGGCGGGGGGTGTTGGGCACTTATGTTTGAGCCCTTGAAGTACAGCTGACCCACTCCCTCTTCTGACCCTCTGTGTTCTGGGGTCACTCCTCCTGGCAGTGTTTCCTCACACCCCTTTCCAGAACCATCTCTAAGGGGACATTTCAAACACAGGGAGGTGGGGAGGGGGCCTGTGGAGGTGTGTGTGCGTTGGGGGAAAAGACCCTGTTGGCCTCAGCTATCTTTGTCCAAAGCTGCCCCTTCCTCTGCTGGAACAGAGGCAAAAAACCCAACACTCCTCCTGGACTGGGCGTTGAGCCGTGCAGAGAGAAAGCACACAGGGAGCAAATGGCGTCCTGTTTTCAGGCATGAAGCTGGGCCCCAAGGACAGCCAGCTGAGTGACCCCCCAGCCTGCCCGGCCTGTGTTTCTGACACCACCTGCCTGCTCTGAGGCCTCCTGGGAGGTCTTGAGTCCCTGGATTCCTGTGCCTCTGGATAATAGGTTCAATCCAGGAAAAAATGTACAAGCAGACATTTCTTCTTTTAGATTCCTAGGGCCACCTCAGATCTTCCAGTCAGACCCACGTTTCGGCTCAGGGCCCAGGGTGTTCGGCATGACAAATGATCAGGCCCACGTGATCAGCTCCTGTGACCTGAGGAATAGGTCTGAAGTAGTTTCTGGGTGTGTATGCGCACGTGTGCGCACACACAGGTAAAATTTAAGACCTACACACTAGATTTTCATTCTCCTCCTACCTTTCTTACTTCTAACCTAAGTCTGCGGCGCGCTCGCTGCCTGTGGTCCCTCTGGAGTGAAGAGCGGCCCAGATAACGCAAATGGCTTGACAAGGAGCAAATGTTCCCGGGGAGTAAGGCCCCGGCCCTGGGAAGCCGGTGTGCGAGCTCGCAGATGGTCTTACTGCAAGCCATTCACAGTTGGGCCCCGGGGCCTGGGCCCTGTGCTTGCTCAGCATCCCAGGGAAGGGTAAACCGGTTCCCAAATGGTTGTAACAGTCTCATACGCACACACTCTGGATGCTCCAAATGGTCTGCGGCCAAGTCTGTGCAGATGCCTGTCTTCCCTGTGTTGCGGTTTCCACGCGTGGCACTCAGAGTGCTGGTGACACTGCGAGCTCTGTTGGGGCTTTTATGACATGGGATTCCCTCTTCAGTGTGATGCCTGCTCTTTTTTGCCAGCTTTTAAAATTGTGGGATCTGTCCTTTGCTTCCCAGTTCTCCGAGGTTTCGTTCCGTCGCCGTGTTGGACAGCCTCTGCGACGGGTCCCGGGAACCCCCCTTCTGGTCCTCCTGCCCTGCCGGGCTCCCTCCTCCAGAGGTTGGGCAGGACCCAGGGGCTGTCTTCTCGGGAATATAACAGGACCATAGCAGTGGGCTGTCACTTCTGAGATTAAATCACGAACCACTGCCCCCTCCCTGCCCCGGTCTTGATCAGCCTTTCTCAGAGCCCGCGTTCTGTGGCAGGCTGGTGCCACGCAGGGACCGGCCTGGTGGAGACGGCCGTGTGGCAAGGAACGGAGGTCCCAGCCAGCACCTAGTGGGGGTCCAAGACTGGCCAACAGCTCCTGCTGGAGCTCGGGAGGAGACTCCTTTCCCAGCTGAGCCTTGGGATGAAGGCAGCCCACAGCCCACCCCTCTCTGCAGCCCGTGAGGGCCCCTGAGCAGAGGCCCCGGCTGAGCCGCCTCGAGTTGCCTGACGGGCCTGCAGACATTTATTGTTTTACCCCGGTAAGCTTCAAGGCGAGTTGTTCTGCAGCAACAGACACTACTAACAGCTCCAGGTACGCGGAGCAGGGGCCTGGCGAGCAAATACCCACACAGGCCAGGGCGGCTTGGGACCAGATGGCGGGCAGAGCCAAGGGGCATTCGGGGGAGTGTCAGCGGAGCACGAACGCACCCTGGACAGACCATTGGTGGGCGGCAGGGCTCGCAGGACCCCCCAGGGAGGTTGCCCAGGGAGGGAGAACAGCAGCGTGTCGCCTGCAGCAGCGTGGAGAGCAAATGGTGCGCCCACTGACACCCACGAGACTGTCAGGTGGTTTGCAGGCTGCTGCTGGCCTCTTCCTGAGCCTGGAGCACAGCGGGAAAAGAGAGGCCAATTGAGAGATCTGGGAAACTAGAAGGAATCAGTACTTGGTCGTTTTGAGAATTCACAGTTTCTCCAAATGGCAGAAGACGCTGAAACTAAGAAATGACTTCCTGGGGAATGTCAGATCTGGGAGAAGTTGGCAAGTGAAGCCAAGTATGACCGTCGAGGCCTCAGAAAGAGCAAAGGTGATCGCTCAGAGGGCCATTCAGTCATGTGATGGGCCCGTGACACAGAGTCATCCTCTGTCCCAGATTCTCTGACCCAGAGACAGGGCCTCTTGGAAATCCCCACAGCACCCCTCAGCCGTCCCAGGAGCCCAGGCTAGAGCAGGGCTCATCTCAAAGACCTTCGTGGGCAGGGCTTTCACCAATGGAGTGAACCCAATTCTCAAACAGATTTGTGGGTGTATCTTTTCTCTTATGGAGTTAACCCCAAATCACAGATCCACCAAGGTTTGGGGAAAAAATGTTTTCAACAAAAACAGCACTCACTTGGACTAAGAAAAGGACAGAGGCTTTCAAAGGGAAAAGAGATGCTGGTTTCCCCAACCTCCCACCCTGAACAATTCTACTGGAAGGAAGCAGGCTGAGAAGACTGCTTTGCTGCGAACATGTGCTTTCATTTAAAAAAATGGGGTCGGGGGTTGCCTGAGTGATGCAGTCAGTTAAGCAACCGACTCTTGGTTTCAGCTCAGGTCATGATCTCAGGGGCCTGGGAACAAGCCCAGCACTGGGCTCTGTGCTCAGCACAAAGTCTGCCTGAGATTCTCTCCTGCTCTCCTCTGCCCCTCCCGCTCGTTCTCGCTAAAATAAATAAATCTTAAAAAGGAGGGGGTGGATGGCTCAGAGGGCAAAATAAAGAGGTCAGACGACAGAGCCCAAAGCAATGGAGGATTATTTCCAGGACTTAAGACCTAACCAAAGGATTTCTTGGCCGGGTTTCAGAATTGCTATGGACCAGTGACTCCTTTGTGTCTCCCACTGCCCCCCTTTCTGACCAGGAGTGTCTAGACATGTTATCCTGTGTCAGTCCCACCACTGGACATAGTGGGGCACATGGCAGTGGGGAGGGAGCTAACTGGATCTGCAGACCCAGAGAAACTGTATTTGAGGACCCTGATCTTCGTCTGGACGAGGATGACGAAATGGTGAACTTTGAGATGATGAGACAAGGGAGACTACATTCCCCCATTTTGTATGTATATCCACAGCCCGTCATGGCGGTGGGGGAGTGAGTGAGTCCCAGCTCCGTCTCCCTCCGTCATGTTGCCGTCTAGCTAACTCCTGCCCCATAACAGGCAAGCAGGAAAGTATCCACGGCTGTGACAGTCACTGTCTGTCACTGGTCATGAGGCCATTGTTGATTTTTAAATTGTGATAAAATACACATAACACAAAGTTTACCATCCTAACTCTTTTTCAGGGTACCGTTCAGCGGTGTTTATGTACTTACATTATTGTATCACCCGCCCCAGAACTTTTTCTTGTCTTTTTTTTTTCTTTTTTAGAATTTTTATTTATTTGAGAAACAGTAGCAGAGGGAGAGAGAGAAGCAGGCTCCCAGGGAGCCCAGTGTGGGACTCGATCCCAGGACTCTGAAGCTGAAGGCAGACTCTTAACTGACTTAGCCACACAGTGCCCCCCACCCTGAACTTTTTCATTTGCAAAACTGAAACTCCATATGCATTAAACAATACCCCAGCCCTGGCACCCACCATTTCCCTGTCTCTCTGAACCCGACTACTCTAGGAACCTCACGCCAAGTGGACTCATACAGCGTTTGTCTTTCTGTGACCGTCCTCAAGTTCCACCCATGTTGGAGCACGTGACCAAATTTCCCTTCTTTTTAAGGATGACTACGTTCCGCTGTATGGATACACCATGTTAGGCTCCTCCATTGGCCTCTCAATGGGAACTGGCTTCCTTCCATTTTCTGGCTACGGTGAGTAATGGTGCTCGGACATGGGTATGCGGCTGTCTCTGCAACACCCTACTTTGGATAGACACCAGAACTGGAGCTCCTGGACCATATGCTAATTCTATTTTTAACTTTTTAAGAACCACCCTACAGTTTTCTGCAGTAGCACATTTCCACCAACACCGGCCGAGCACAAGCACTCTGATTTTTCCACATCCCCACCACCGCTGTAACCGTCTCTCTGTCTGTCTGTGTTTTCATAATAGCCATTCCAGTAGGTGAGAGGACGTCCCATTGTGCTGTTTGTTTCCGTAATGATGAATGACGTTGAGCCTCTTCTCACATGCTCATTGGCTGTTGGTATCCCTTCTCTGGAGAAATGCCTCTCCGAACTCGTTGTCCATTTTAAAACCAGGTGGGCTTTTTTGTTGTTAAGTATTAGACGTCCTCTGTATATTCTGGATATTAACCTCTTAGCAGATCTATGATTTGCAAATATTGTTTCCCATTCTGTAGTCTGCCCTTTGCTAGATACACATTTGATACACAATGATATACAAAACATTTTTTTTGATCACGTGCTTGGACACGCACACAAAATCTTAACACTTTCATGAAGTCCAGTTATCCAGTTTTTCTTCTGTTGCCTGTGCCTTTGGCATCATATCTAAGTTATTGCCAAATCTGAAGTTGTAAATGTTTTGACGAAAACGTAGGTTGGGTCTATTCTATCCCATGGACTGTGTCTGTCTTTAGGCCACTCCCACACTATTTGTAATAGTTTTGAAACCAGGAAGTGTGTCTTCCAGCTTTGGTGGTTCTTTTTTTTAAGATTGCTTTTCGCTATTCAGGATCCCTTGAGATCCCATACATATTTTAGGATCAGTTTTTCTATTTCGGCAAAAAAAAATGACATAGAGATTTTGGTAGGAATTGTTCTGAATTTATAGAAAGCTCCGGGTAGTTCTGACATCTTTACGATCTCTAACCTGCCCATCCACGGATGTGGAATGTACTTCCACTGACATCTTCTTCCCTTCAGCAGTGCTTGGTTCTCCTCACCGCACGGTCTTCCACCTCCTTGGTTAGGCTTAATCCCAGTATATTCTTCTTTTTGATGCTATTGTAAATGGGATTGTTTTCCTAATTTCCTTTTTGGATTGTTCATTGTTAGTGTATAGAAATGCAATTGATTTTTTTTTTTTGCACTGATTTTGTATCTTGCAACATTATGAATTTATTACTACTAACAGGTTTTTTATTTTTTTAATTTTTTAATTTTTTTTTAAAGATTTTATTTATTTGACAGAGAACACAAGTAGGCAGAGAGGCAGGCAGAGAGAGAGGAGGAAGCAGGCTCCCTGCTGAGCAGAGAGCTCGATGTGGGGCTCGATCCCAGGACCCTGAGATCATGACTTGAGCCGAAGGCAGTGGCTTTAACCCACTGAGCCACCCAGGTGCCCCCTAACAGGTTTTTTAAATAAAATATTTAAGGGGCGCCTGAATGGCTCACTCATCAAACATCTGTGACTTCAGCTCAGGTCATGATCTCAGGGTCCTGGGATCCAGCCCCGCATCTGGCTCTCTGCTCAGTGGGAAGCCTGTTTCTCCCTCTCCCACTCCCCCTTCTTGTGTTCCCTCTCTCCCTATCAAATAAATAAATGAAATCTTTAAAAACATGAAATATTTACGGTTTTCTGCATTTAAGATCATGTCATCTGAGAACAAAGATAGTTTTATTTCTTCTTTTTCAATTAGAAGGTCATAATAAGGGACGCCTGGGTGGCTCAGTGGGTTAAGCTGCTGCCTTTGGCTCGGGTCGTGATCCCAGAGCCCTGGGATCGAGTCCCACATCGGGCTTCTCGCTCGGCGGGGAGCCTGCCTCTCTCTCTGCCTCTGCCTGCCTCTCTGCCTGCTTGTGCGCTTTCTCTCTCTCTCTCTTTCTGACAAATAAATGAAATCTTAAAAAAAAAAAAAAGAAGAAGGTCATAATAATTATTATTATTTTTTGCTTGCCTAATTGCTCTGGCTAGGACCTCCTTTACTATCATGAACAGAAGTGGTGAAAGCTTGTTTCCTTACCTTCCTCCAGATCTTAGAGGAAAAGCTTCGTCTCATCATCGCGTATGATGTTCACTGCGGACTCCTCCTATATCCCTTCTGTTATGTTTAGTTTCCTTCTATTCGTAGTTCGTGGAGTGTTTTTATCATGGAAGGATATTGAAATTTGTCCAGTAACTATTTTTGGGTCAAGTGAGGTGGTCATGCAGGTTTTCCCCCTTCATCGTGTCAGTGTGCTGTGTTACATCAATGGATTTCTTTTTTTTTTTTAAAGATTTTATTTATTTATTTGACAGAGAGAGATCACAAGTAGACAGAGAGGCAGGCAGAGAGAGAGAGAGAGGGAAGCAGGCTTCTTGCTGAGCAGAGAGCCCGACGCGGGACTCGATCCCAGGACCCTGAGATCATGACCTGAGCCGAAGGCAGCGGCTTAACCCACTGAGCCACCCAGGCGCCCGGATTTCTTTTTTTAAAATGGATTTTATTTATTTATTTGACAGAGAAAGACACACAGAGGGAGAGAGGAATGGAAGTACCAAGAGGTGCCACCAAGATCCCACTTCGTTCCCGGGAATAATAGTGAGAGGAGCTGGTCCCTCTCCCACCCCTTGACTCCCCGATTCCTGTATTTGGGCTTTGGGAAAAACAGCACCAAATAAACAAGTGACTGTGTTATGACTGTCATTTAGATAATGTCACAACCTGTGAGAAGCAGGGCCTTCCTCTCAGAGTGTCGTCTCCCACCTGGCGCTCACCTGAGTCCTCACCAGACCATCAGGCCTTTTCTCGGTCGCGTGTTCTGAAGGAGTCCATGTGTGTCACTCATTGCTTTGCTTCTTTTGCTATAAAATTAATCTCTTTATCTGATAAATGTTCTGTGGGATACCAGAAAGGTCCACAAGGCATACTGTAAATCTGCGGGCGGTAGAGTGGACAGAAGCGTTACAAGCAGGGAAAGCGAGTTCGTGTCCAGACTGAATGTCTGTGCCAGTGAGAACCGATGGCTGTTCCTTCCACGATGGAAGAGATCGAACGTAATCTGTCTTCCACCAAGCTGTTCCCCCAGGAAATGGCACCGTGTCAGGGGCTCCACATTCGTTTCTGCTCTTGGTAGGTTAGATTCCCAATGGTGATGATGTCCAGGTCAGACCTGGTAAGGCCAAGTCCAGGACACTGAGCCCACACATAGCCTCCAGCCCTGCCCCCTTGGCCGCTCTGTACATGAGCCATTGCACAAGCATCTGGATGGCTGGCTGCTGTCCCAGAATGGACTGTCCCATCCAGCTGGTTCCTGAGAGCCTGCTTGGCAACAGATGCCTTTGGACAAGCATTCGCACATGACAGAGGGTCTTCCCAGTCCATGTCTGCCCAGAGAGGTCCCTCCTCATGTGCCCTCCCAGATCATATTGTTACCAACCTTGCAATGTGGTTTTTTCCTAAGGCTCTGGTGATCCAGCCAAGCCATTAGCAACCACCCATGAATCAACACAGAGTCATACTTCTGGACATCTTTCAGGCCAGGCAAGGTGGACAACGGCCAAACGCGGTGCTTGAAGTCATGACCACTGAGAGGATTTTCCTTCGTCTCTGTCCTTTCAGGCCACCACATGAATGCTTGAGCCATCCAGTTCTGGACCATCTGTACACCAGGATCAAGGTTTTTCCTTCTCAAACAGCTGGTCATAAAGACCTCACTGTGAGGTCATAGGCTTGGATTGTGGGCGAGGACAAAATGCAGCTGGAGAAGGTGAGAGACCAGCCCCTCAGCACCATATGGACAGACTCTGTAGATACCCGGCACCAAAGATCTCACCGTGGTCGCTCAGGGCCCCCCAGCCTCCCAGTCTGCGTATATGCCTACTCGCTGTCACGGCCATGGGGGAGCTGGAGCCGGGCCTCACAGCGAGATCGTGGCATTCTCCTGCTGCACAGAAACAATCTCAGAGGATCCCAACGTCAGCGAGACAAGGCCGCTCTGTGACCGGGATGGGTCAAGACACATGGAGGGTGCCTGGCGGCTCAGTGGGTTAAGCCTTTGCCTTCCGCTCAGGTCATGGTCTCAGGGTCCTGGGATCGAGCCCCGCATCGGGCTCTCTGCTCAGCAGGGAGCCTGCTTCCTCCTCTCTCTCTGCCTGCCTCTCTGCCTACTTGTGATCTCTGTCAAGTAAATAAATAAGATCTTAAAAAAAAAAAAAACAAGACACACGGAGCCCTTGGGAATCATGTCTGAATATGGACAGAAATAGGAATAATTCCAAAACCACAGATCTGACCGAACACGCCCCCTCTCATGGTTTCTATTAGTGACCACTGCTTTTCACCAGTTACAGCTGACCCTTGTACATCGTGAGGTTTGGGGGTGCAGACACCCAGCCGTGCAGTTGGAAATCCACGTAGGACTTACGACTCCCCCAGTGCTGATAGCCTCCAGTTGCCGGGAAGGCTCACCGAGGACAGAAACAATGCTCAGCTGCTGTCCTGCATGTAGTGTAAGCTGTATTCTCACCATGAAATAAGCCAGAGAAAAGAGGATGTTAGTAAGAAAATCGTAAAGGAGAGAAAATACAGTTCACAGCACTGGACTGTATCTATCGAAACTATCCATGTCCAAGCGGTCCTACACAGTCCAAACCCATGTTGTTCAAGGGTCAACCGTGCAGCCTCCCCTCCTTCTAGATAAGACGTACTACGACCATAGTCTGTCCTGAAATGCCCCCCACTTCCCGACAGCATCCATTCCAGAGCAAAACCCTACTTTCTTGAACCGGCACTAAAGTCACCTCCTACGAGCCTGAATCCAAGTGCTTTCTAGTTCCTTCTCGCTGAGACACGCCAGGGCCCCCAGGGTGTGAGCTCCCTCACCGGCTCAACAACAGCTGTTCCTGTGGGCTTTAGCTGGAGGACACTGGTGCTGCCCACGGCTCGTCTGTGGAAGGCCACACCACTTCCGATAGCAAATCGCGTGGCGGGCAGGGAGCAGGCGACAGAGCCGCTGTGGGTGATCTCGCAGGGCTTGACTTCATAGACAATCAGGTGCTTATCAAACTTCTGCAAGAGTTAGAGGAGGAGGCTCTTGGTGTCTTGGGGGTAGGGAAGGGTCGGCCCGTGCACCTGACCCTGGAGTCAGGAGCTGATGGAACCACCAGAGTGGCCATCCCAGGCTCCGGGCCACACACAGAGCCACTTCTGCTGCTAACGTCCCCGCCAGTCCCCGCCAGTTCCCGCCGGTCCCCGCTGTCCCAGCCGCCCCCATCTAGGCAGCTGGGAGGAGGCACTGAAACCTGCTCAGAAAGCGCCCCCCCCATGACCTTACCCGTCTGCCGCAAAGAGCAGGGGCCAGGGGTTCAGCCCCACCCCGTTCCCACCCCCAGCTCTGCGGGGAGGGCGCACAGTTGGCAGAACCACACTCCCATCTGGACCCGAGATGCAGGGAATAGGGCGCTGTTAGCAACCCCAAAGGTGGCCCTGAGCAGCTGTCTACGCCCTTCCAGAATGTTTTCGTTCCTCCTTTTTCCTTTTTTAAAAATGAAACAAATATTTAAATTTAATCCTACTGGGGTCAACTTCTGACTGGCAGCCATGTGACCCTTGCTAGTTCAGCTCGCTCCTTCCCTTGGCTGGGGGAGGGGCAAACCCTTGGCTGGGGGAGGGGCAAACCCTTGGCTGGGGGAGGGGCGAACCCTTGGCTGCTTCCTTTCCCTGTGGTTCCCTCTTTCGGACTTTTTCCAGCCCCCCACCCCCAGGGCATCCCCAGCCAGGGTGCACCAGGACGGGCTGCCCTGACATGAGTCTGGCAGGGTACGGGGCTCTCAGGAGTCCGCAGGAGGTGGGGGGAGCCCCCTGAACGAGTCCGTCCTGTCTCCTCCTCCACAAGCTCCCCTGGGGCCAAGTTCGGAACCTCAGGCACCAGTCCCGTCATCAGCTGTGACAGAAATTGGCTCTTGTGGTCCGCTGGAGAGGACAAACCCGTGGGGGAGTGGGGCCCGAGGTGAGTGGTGTGGGGGCCACGAGGGGGTTGTAGGTGAAACGAGGGGAGATATTCAGTCCACAAAGAACAGAGGTCCCTGAGCTGTCTGAGGGCATCTGAAGGAGAGAAGGAGTCGAGTATTCCCTTCGGAGAGCCGTCCTGTAGGGAGTGAACCCTGTGGCCCCTGAACTGGGCCTCCACGACCAGCCTGGGGTGCCTTCCTAGAACCTCAGCTCAGGAGGTCAAGGGCTTCTGGAAGGAGACCACTGAGCCTGGCCTCCCAAACACCTGTCATACTGGCCTCTCGTAAAGTCCCTCTTGGCCTCGGGTGAGGCCCAGCCCCATTCCAGAGAGGACCTTGTGCTGCTGGAAAGGTGTATCCTGTAGCCCTGGCCAGGAGAAAGGACTTATTTGGAAACAGCGAGCATTTTCCTGGATCTCAGGCTGCTATTTAGAGAGGCCTGGATCGGGGAACACAGGGCAGCTGTGGGCAGGTCACAGCGGCGGGGGGGCAGGGCCGCAGTCAGGAGAAGCCCAGGACACTGGTCCCCTCGTGGTGCTTGTGCTCTGACAACTTTGGGACAAACCCACCAGAGGCAGGGAGGGAGTCTCCACCAGCTCCCTTAATGGTGGTGGATTTGGGGGGCCTCTAGGGTGACTTGGAGGGAGGGGTATCTCTCCATTCCCCCTCTGACACAGAAGGAGGTCCCTGCTCAGAGTGTAAGGTGACACCAGCGGGGGAGAGGATGCCTCTGTGGGAACTGTCCAGGGCCCACCCAGCGTGGGAGGAGGAAAGCAAGTCTTTTGGTTTCCAAGGCTTCAAAAATTAGTCTAACCCCTGGGAGGGAGGGGACAGTGAGGGAAGCCTCAGCCTGGAGCTGGGCATGGAGACCTTTGGGTTTGCTTTTCTGTGTTAGAGCAGGAAGGTATAAGCCATCACCTTACTTAAATGGGATATAAAATATTAACAGACCTTTCCTTGACAAACTTGTTTGTTGTTATAGACAGAAATCTGGGTGTGGGTTCCGCTGGGATTTGTTTTATTTGGAAGCAAGAAGCTCCTACAGCTGGTGTAGGGGAGGAAGTGCACATCGGCACAAACTGAAACTTTGTAAAACGAGCTCAATAAAATCTGTCCTTAAGTTACAAAAAGTAAAAGCTTTCAGGAAAGGGTTCCATATGCTACTATCAAAAAACAAAATATGAGAAAGTTCTTAATGTTTTTATAGGGTATCTTTTCTTCTCCAATGCTGATGCTACTTTTAAAATATTCAAACACGAGGCACCTGGGTGGCTCAGTGGGTTAAAGCCTCTGCCTTCGGCTCAGGTCATGGTTCCAGGGTCCTGGGATCCAGCCCCACATCGGACTCTCTGCTCAGCGGGGAGCCTGTTTCCTCCTCTCTCTGCCTGCCTCTCTGCCTACTTGTGATCTCTGTCAAAAAATAAATAAAATCTTAAAAAAAATCTTTAAAAAAATAAAATATTCAAACACTCAGGGTAAGTAGTGTGATCTGGTAAATAGTTTTCATTCATTCATTCATCCATCCACATGGGTGTGGAGCCCAACACAGGAAAACTTGAACTCACAACCCTAAGCTCAAGACCTGAGCTGAGATCAAGATTCAGAGGAGCGCCTGGTGACTCAGTGGGTTAAACAGAGACTCTTGGTTTCAGCTTTGGCCTTGATCTCAGGGCCAGGGATCAAATCCCACCTGGTGTGGAGCCTGCCTCAGACCCTCTCTCCCCTCGCTCTCCCACTCTCTCTTCTCCCTCTAAAAAAATGTAATGATCATACGAATTGAGGCAAACAGTGGTAATTTACATGCAATAGGAATAGGTTCTGGAAGCTCGATGCCCTCACATCCAGGCTGGACAAAGTCCACTAGAGCACAGCGAGAGACATAGCTCACAGCACAGGCAACGACAGACGGGATGACTCGCCCACTGAAGACGGGCTGTTGCTGGGTCCGCCCTGCTCAAGCGTCCCTAGATCCTCCCCAGCTTCTCTAACACCCGGGGCAGGAGTGCGTATGCGTGGAGGGCCCCCCCCGCCCGGCCAAGCTCAGACAACCATGACTGTCTCCTTGGGGTGGCCGCTGCTGGCTGCTGTGGGGTGAGGCTGCTCACCATGCCCCCCCTCCAGACAAGCCGCCCCATGGACAGTAGCTCCAGCAGCAGACCTGGACCCTCCCCACACGTGTCCCCACTTGGCCATCTCCCTCGACTTCGGCCTCTGAGATAAGACACGGAGGGAGCTGCTGCTTTCCTCCAAGGACCCTGGCGGGAAGGAGTGTTTCCTGCAACATGACTTCCTGATGGGTCACCACCTTCGAGGGGGGCATTTCTGGACAAGGTCAGGGGGAAAAGCTGTCAGCGCTGCCACCCCAAACCCTCATGTATTCAGAACCGCTCAACCAGGGTGAAAACACCCAGTTTCCCCCTGAGTGTGCAGTGTAGGGACTCAGCGGGAGAGGAAAGACGCCAAGTGCTCCTGGGGTCTGCAGTGACCGCTTCAGGACACTTCATTGCTAAACCACTGAGGGAAATGTCTTGTCTGTGGCCCTGGAGGTACTCCCCAGCACCTGCTCCCTGAGAGGCAGCCTGTGTCAGGGAGCTGGGTGGGCCCTGCTCAGACAGGAGGAGAACCTGCCTGTGAGAGGGCAGGAGATCCTGCAGGCCCCTGCGACCCCAGGGCCCTTTGTGGGGAGCCAGGCTTCAGGAAAGAGTCTCCGCGGGGTCACACGCGAAAATGGAGTTCCTAGAGCCTTAGGCACCTGCCAGCCCTCCGGCAGTTCTGGTGGCCTCGGACTGAGCACTGCAGGGGAGCATGGGGGGGGTGGGGACTGAGCACTGGCAGTGGGGAGAGGGCAGGCCGACCAGTACCTGGCCGTGGACATCAGGGGATGCCCGGAGTCCCCAGCGCTCCTTCCTTTACCCTGCGCTGCGCTCAGCACAGAGGACGCGCTCGGGATGTCGAGGCTGGAGTGGGGCGGGGACACCCCCAGGGACCCCGCCCTCCCCGCACCCCCCACCCCCGTACCCCACTCCGCTGCAGCAGCCCAGAGGCTGCCCTTGTGCCACCAAGCTTCCTGCGCCCCCGAGCTGGGCTAGGTTGGGGATGGGGGGGTCCTGGGCGCCCGGGCGGAGGCACAGCCGAGAGCGAAGGCGGCCCCGGGTCTTCCCCTCTGCGCAGCAGTCCCTGGCCGGGTGGCTCGTGTCCCCGCCCGCTCTCCGGAAGGCAGGAACCGCCACGTCCCCCGAGTGTCCCGCCTGCTCCCAGCGCAGCGGCCTGAGATGGCGCGGGAGACCGGGCGCTGCGCGCGTCCCTGACCCCCGCCGCCCCAGGTGCCCTCTGCCCGGACACGCGCGTCCCTCCCGGGCTCCAGAGCTGGGCCTGGAGGTCGCGTCCAGACCCTCAGTGGGGGTGGCGGGGGGAGGGACAGGGGGCGCGCCGCTGGTGGGAGGAGGGCAGGCTGCGTCGGGGCCGTGTCCCCGTGTCCCCTCTGGAGCGCCCTGGGACCGGCCTCCAGGGCCTCGGGGCGGAGCGCTGCCAGCCTGGTCCCGGGTTCCGCGGGTTCTCAGTCTGCGCTTTCGCACCGGCCCAAGCTCCCGGCAATGCTCCGTGGGAGACAATTTCTACACCTGATTTTCTTTTTAGAATTTTTTTAAAGATTTTATTAATTTATTTGACAGAGAGAGATCATAAGTAGGCAGAGAGGCAGGCAGAGAGAGAGAAGAGGAAGCGGACTCCCTGCTGAGCAGAGAGCCCCATGCGATGCGGGACTCAATCCCAGGGTCCTGGGATCATGACCTGAGCGGAAGGCAGAGGCTTCAACCCACTGAGCCACCCAGGCGCCCCTACACCTGGTTTTCTTACCGGTTTCTGAGCTCGCCTCTGTCCAACACTCATGCAGCGTTGCCTGCATCTCAAGTGCCTTCAGGAAGAGACTGAAGGCAGAACACATGGGGAGAGGAAAAGAGAGTATGTGGGAATCCTCTGGTGGTCCACGGGGCCCAACATTCCAAAGCTGCTTCTGCAGGGCCGGTGCTCAAGGACCAAGGCCAAGGTCACATTTCCCACAGTCCCCTAGAAGGGGGGGTGTCACTGCTGGCTCAAGTGCAAGGTGGGGAGAGGGGGTCGTGATTTGTGACGCTGCTGCTTTGGGAAGCCAGATCGCAGAGCCTTTGGCTGAGCAGCTGAGCTGTTGGGCCCTAGAGTCGGGCCGCAAGCTTCGTCTCCTTCAGAGCAAGATTTCTAGCCCAGATCCTCTCCCTCTGCGTGTTTACCGGACAGGACCTTAGTCTGGCCTGGGAGACAGGCTGCTCTGCCTTTCCTGTAAAGGAGAACAGGGTGCCCATAAGCCGGTTTTCATTTTCTATTCCTAACATTTCCCTTTGTGAAATTATTCTGCCACAACTCTCTCCCGTATGTTTCCTCGTAAAGTCCCCCTCAGCTCTCTGTTCTTCCCCAGGAAGCGCTTTCCGCCAGTAGACGCGCTCAGACGGATCTCCAAGTGTCGCCTCAGTTCCCTCCAGGGGAGCATTTTTCCCTAGGAAAACCCTTCATGCCTGTCCTGGTGCCCAGGTGTGGAAACAAAAGGAAGCCGTACAAACAGGTCGACCTACCGTTTGGCGACATGAGGGAATTTGAGAGAACTTCTTCTACAACATGGAATGTCTTGCCGGCGTCCCTTCGGGTTTCAATGTGCCTCTTTTCTCTGTGGAAAAGTCGTTAACTGCCGGTTACTCATTACCAAGGGTTTGAACGTCTGCAGCTCGAGGTCAGTCATCCAGAAATGCTTCTAAATATATAACTGAAACAACTAAAAAAGGTGTACTTTAACGCCCATAGCTAAATAAGTTCGTTGGGACGAAATGCTGGGAAGGTTAGCAAAGCCGGGCAGGTTCTGTGCACGGTGACGGCTCTGCCCTCCAGCAGGAACAACATCGGTCCCCACAGGTAAATGTCCCAGACTTTGCTCCTGACACGGGCAAGACCTCAGTACCCACAACAGGCAGGGGCCGACCCAGGCCTTCAACTGTTCCTCTTTCCCCCAGCGATGGGGGATTGACTTCAAAGCCTGAAGCAAGAGCCTCTTCCCACCCAGCCCTGGACTAGCCCTGGGCCTTTCCTCCACAGGGACCTCCCTCAGCAAGGACACCCCCACTCCGAGGCAGAGCACCCCCTTCCCGGCTATCAGCAGAGACAACCAAATCACCTGTCAGCACACAGACGGAGCTCACCATAGGTCTCCTGGGCGGGGGCAGTAGGGCCTCCGTGGGGAATAACCTTCTGGAAGCCTGTGCCTGCTCTGGCGGCAGAACTGTGCCTGTCTCTGGAGTGGGCAGGCAACAGGGCTAGCCCACTGGGCCCAGAACACAGCATTCCTGGCACCATTCATGCCAGGGCCTGTGTCAAGGACAGACAGGACTCGGGCTGCAGGGGGGGCCTCAGGCAGCACTCCGACCCCATGGACCCCATGTCCCAGTGTGGCCTTGCGCAGATAAGAACATGGGTCCCTCCCTACCTGCAGGATGTGGGGCCAGAGCAGGGGTCCTGGGGAGTCTGCAGGCCCAGGCTGCCATCAGAAAGAGTCCCTGCCCAGTCACCCCCTCCAGGCCTTGACAAGCAGGTCCCAGCCCAGAAGGCCTCAGGCTCTAAGGGCCCACGCCCTGCAGGGTCCGCTGCCCATCTCTGCAGCAGGGGGGCTGGGGCCCTGAGACAGGACAGTCTCTGGGTCTGGTCTGCTGGGCTGACACTGTGTCTACCTTTTCTCCCCCGAGCCTGGCGATCTTCGGGGAAGTCCCCTCCGATGCAGCTCTTTCTCCCATCCTACCGCAGGCCGGGGAGAGCCGGCTGGTGCTGCTCTGAGCCTCACTGCCTGGCCTCTGCCCAAACCCCACCCACCCAGGGTCCCTCAGTCGGTCCCTGGCTTTCCCCCCTAACAAGGAGAGGCCCAGAAGCTGATCAGGTCCCTGCAAGAAAGCTCCCAGGAAGT
Source organism: Lutra lutra (assembly GCF_902655055.1). Lineage (NCBI taxonomy): Eukaryota > Metazoa > Chordata > Mammalia > Carnivora > Mustelidae > Lutra > Lutra lutra. The sequence goes on along the minus strand of NC_062284.1, from coordinate 145,080,669 downwards.
GGAGGGATTGGTTGGCCATTCCGGATCCATTTGTGAGGCTAGAACCAGGCTGACCTTGCTCAAGGTCAGGCTTGTCTGGGCAGGGCACTTGAAGCCTGTCCACCCCCATCCCTGCAGGAAGGACCCCAAACCCAAGGGCAGAAGAAGGGGGCCTGCCAGGGAGCTTCACACTGAGGCTCTAGTCTCTGGAGTCCCCTCCCCTGGGACACCTGGTCCCTGCCTCCATCTGAACCCCCACCCCGGGCCCCCTCTCCTCGTGGGAGCCTCTCAAATGTGGATCATGATCTGTCACTGGCTTTGTCCCTTGATAAAGTCTTCTCAGCGGGACCTGAGGGAAGGCTTTTCTGGGGCCAGGGCCCCTCCCCTTTTGTGACCCCAACCCAGAGGGGCAGGGAGCAGGCAGGAGGAGGGTAGGGACAAGTGGGGACAGCATTCAAAGGCAGGTCTGCCAGCGACCAGAGGCTCCAGAGAGAGCCCCTGAGACCAGGGGGCATCCCTGCCAAAATGCCAGAGAAGGAGGGGCAAGAGGAACCCCCCATCATGGGCAGGGTCTCCCTCCAGCCCCTCCAGGGACCAGGCTGGCCCCCATTTCCAGGCGTGGGCCCCTGCAGGGCCGAACCCCCAGGGAAAGAACACCACCCATGTGCAGGATCACACTGTCCCAGACACTGTAGCTGAACCCCGAAATACTGGGGTCACACCGCAGGAAACAGCCCAGTTAGAAAGTCACGTGTCCACAGAGAGAGCCCTGCTGCTGGGGTGTGATGGGACAGGGACTGCTGGCTCCTCGGACCCGGAGGGAGGGGAAGCCCAGAGCAGCAGCCCCCCAGGGAGAGCCCCCAGTGCCTCCCCCACCCCGTAGCCCACCAGAGTGGAGCAGGGCGGCTCGTTCTCACCCCGCGTGACCATCCTCCAGGAGGCTCATGCATCCTCAGCCACAGAAATCCCCGGGGAATCGGCTCAGGCCCAAGTGGACAGAAGCCACTGGTTCCAGACCCGCCCGGGGGACTCTCACGTGTGGCCAGAATGGAGGTCCACTGGGGTCCCAACAGCATGGAGGGCAAGCAGTGGGCTGGGGTCTCCCCACAGCCCGGCCGGTAGGTCACCTCGGCGAGGACACTTTCACGATGAGGGGAATGACGGGCGCTGGAAAGTCAGGTCAGCTCACCTGCTCGGCAGGTTCCAGGTGGAGGAAAGGCCCAGGAGGTTCCAGTTAAAGCTCATCGGGCTCCCAGCCCCCACAGCAAGGGCGGGCTGCCAGGGAGGGCTCGCTCCTCCCCTGAGAGGGCTCCGTGCTCTCCCCGAGGCCCGAGGCGGCCCGGTGCTGCCTCGGGATCGGCTCCCACAGATGCAGGTGCCCCGCTTCCCGGCGCACTCAGTGTGGGGGCTCTGGTCCCCCGCAGGCTGGGGACCCTGGCTCTGTCCTGGCAAACCTTGTCCTGATGGTGGGAGAGAGCAGACGTCTCCGCCGAACCAAAGGGCGCCGGGAGACACCAGAATCCCTCCCTCCTTCCGGGACAACAGATCCTAACCAAAGGCTCCCTTGCTCCTCTGGTCTGCGTCCAGGTATGTGTCGGAAATGACCTTGGTAAGGGACCCTGTGTTTCACTTGGGACAGATGGTTTCCCCTCAGAAGCCGCTCCCGGCTGGGGGCGATCTGGAGCTTTGGTGCATTGGATTTGCCTGGAAAGCCTGGAAATGAGACTCGGCCCCCTCCCCCTGTGGTTTTGGGGTCTGTGGACGCGCCCCAAGTCGGCGGGGGTCATCTACAGTGTACTTGCAGAACTGAGTTCACTGTCCTTGATGGTGTGAGTCCTCTGACGTCATTTGACGGATTCTGCATCTAGTGGTTTCCAAGGAACGTTTTGCTGTGGCCGCAGCTGAGAAGAACCGCTTCCTGTTAGGAATGGCTGCCTTGGCCAAATCCCTGATTGGAGCCACCCAGGCCCCAGACAGGGGACTCCGCTGACTCCTTTGGGGCTGCCGATGCCCTGAATGTGCCAGACCGTCCTTGACCTTTGTCTCCTCTTGGCGGAGATCGAGGGCACGTCTCTCTGCGCTCTTCTCTTCCTCGTGGGCAGAGCGCAGGAAGGACACGTCAGTGTCCTGTGCCTGGCAGGACGATGGCTAAGTGAGGACTGGGTGGGGGCGCGGAGGCTGGGGATGAGGAGGGCTTGTTTGCCAGCCGTTGGCTCCGGAAGCAGAGCCGGGTGGATTGTTGGGTGTGAGGGGGCAGCTGAGCCCAGGGAGGGAAGGCAGGGCTGGTGGGCATTTTCAGCCCGAGAAGCCCAGGCGCTGCTGTGTCTTTGCCGTCACTTCCCTGTTGCCAGCAGCGCGCACTCAGCAGATCTCGCTGTCAGGGGGTCGCTGCCCCTCGGCGGTGCCACAGGCGACCAGGGTCAAAGCAGATGTCCAAGCCAGATCAGGGTCAGACCCTTGCCCCTGACGGCATCCGGGATGGGCTCTTTCTACACGGACCTGTCTGCGAGCACGTGTGAGTGAAATTCTGAAGTGTATCGTACTTGTAGAACTAGACCCAGATCGTGGGTGGGCAGCCGCGAACATGTGCACGGCGTGAGCCTCCCCGAGTCGCTACCCCAGAAGCCCCCGTCGTCTCCCCTCCCCTGTCGTCCCCACAGGGAAGCAGCTCGGTTTCTTCACAGCAGACTGTCACCTGTCGCTGGCCGTCGTCCACAGGGACGCCTACAGCATGACCCTCCGTGCTGGGTTGTCCCAGAATGTGCTGCGGAGCGGGTGTGGCTCCTTCCTTCTGTTTGCCGGATCATGTTCCCGTGTGCGAGAGTGGCCGACTTCTGTCCACCGCGCTGGGGCTGGCTGTTAGGTTGTCCGGCGTGAGCGCCGCTGAGCGTTCTTGGCCATGGCTTGGTGGACGCACGCTGCCTTCTGTGTCCTGTCCTAGGAGTGGACGCCGGGTCCTTTGGTTTGGGTTGGTGCAGCTCAGGTAGACACCACCCGTCAACGTTGTTTCCAAAGTGGCTTCCTACATGTGGCTTCCCGTGTGGCCTGTGACTTGCTTCTGGGCTTCGTGGCAACACTCAGTCTTCATTTTACCCTTTGGTGGATGCGTGATCACGTCCGACTGTGATTTTAACTGCCATTTCCTCGATGGCTGTGAAGACGAGTGATTTTCATAGGCTGACGGCCATTTACACATCTACTTTTTCACGTTTGCATCTACGTCTTGAAAACACGAATTTTTTTCCAATGAGTTTTCTTTCTTTTCCTCATTGATTTGAGCGTTTGTGTGTTCTGGATATTCATCTTTTTTAGATACACAGAGTAACGTATCTTCTGAAGTGGGGTGGCTTGGCTTCTACTCTCCTAATAGTGCCTTCTGAGGAAAGGAAGTTTTTAATTTATGCTCGTCCTACTTACCATCTAGCCTCCACAGAACAAAAATATAGGCACTCCTCCGGCCCCCCTCCTGCCTGCTCACAGGAGCCAGCCCCGTGCCCCTCTGGCTGTGTCACTCCCCGGGAGGACATAAATCCTCTCATGGGCGCCGTGATCAGTCAAGGCCCTTCGGAGACAATGATGGAATGAGACAAAGCAAGGCCACCTTACCACTCTGTCTAAGTGCAGATGACGTCAAGCTCACTGTGCCCCCCACAGCCTAGGAAGTAACCCCCTCTGGCCTTGAGGGTGCAATAGCTGCTGCGTCACTGCGGGGACCCCTCTCCTTGCGGTCGGCAGAGCAGGGCTGTGGAGACGCCTTCTGACAGCATCCACTCCAGAACCAACCCCTGCTTCCTTAGACAGCACCCCAGACCCCCGCCAAGCCCACGTCAGGGCACACACCTACTTTTCCTGCTATCACTCTGTCCCCTCCGTCCCTGCATCCTAAGCCCCACTTGTTCAAGGACAGGGGGCCTCGCATGGCCTTGGCTGAGGGCATCCCCAGAGGTGAGTCTGTGCACGTTGGGGAACCTTTTCTACAACAGGACCTGCAGGAGGGCAGCCTGGGGGGTGATCCGCTGTGGTGGCTGGCCCAGAGTGCAGGGCGTTCTCCGAACCCAGGACTTCTGGTTTTCAGTCTGGGGAAGTCGGAGGCCGACTGGGATATGTCGGTCCCTCTACCTGGCAGCTTTCTTCCCGGCGCTGCTGCCCAACCCTGTAGAGCTGGAGCTTCTGCTCCAGACGCTTGGCCTGTTAGGGACAGGAACTGACAGCCGGGACCTGCCCAAGGAGGGAAGCCAGTAAGACGCCCCTGCAAGTGTTAAAAACCCTTTGTTTGCACTCGGTTTTCATCTAGCTGTTAATTACAAAACTGAGAAGCAGAGCTGGGCTGATTCTGTACAAGATTAGGTACCTGAGATATAACCCCTCTTTTAAAAGGCTTCCCTAAGTCATAATGACTTCCCTAAGTCATCGTCTGTCATTACAGAAACACATTAAGATGTGACTGCTCGTGCAATCTCTTCTATTTTTAATTTACCAAAGAAAAAATGTTTTTTTTTAAGTACTTACCATAAAGTTACACTCATCAACACAGTGCGGTGTTCATGAAGGAGCAGACAAATAGATCAGTGGAACCAAATAGAGAGCCCAGAAGTGGACCCCACAGACAAGCCCACTGATCTCTGGCAGAGGATGGGGGCCAAGGAGCAGAGCTGCTCTTCAGGAAATATTGCTCAAAGGGGATCATCGATCTAAATGTAAAATACAAAACTGTAAAACTCCCAGAAGACAATGGAAGAAAACCTGGATGACCTTGGGTGTGGTGACAACTTTTTGGATAAAACTCCAAGATCAAGATCAAGGGATGGAAGAACTGAGGGCTGGAATTCCTTAAAGATAGGCAGGAGCTTTTGTTCTCTGAACTACAGGGCCCAGAGGATGAGAAGTCCAGCCACAGACTCAGAATATTTGCAAAAGGTATATCTGATCGAGGACCAGTATCCAAAATGTACCGAGGACTCTTAAAAGTCAACGGTAGGAAAATAAACAACTTTACTTAAAAATGGGTAAAAGACCTTCACGGACCGCTCACCAGAGGAGACGCAAGTGCGTCTCCTTGCCAAAGATGGCAAGTGAGCCCATGAAAAGATGCTCCACATCATCTGTCATTAGAGAAATACAAATTAAAACCACAATGAGATACCACTCTGCACCTATTAAAATGGTCAAAATCCAAAACAGGCAACACCAGATGCTGGTGATGATGGTGCAGCAAAAGAGACTCGCTCGTCCCTGGGGGGAGTGGGAAAGGATGCAGCCACTGGGGAAGGCACTCGGACGGCTTCCTACAAAACTAAACACTCCCACCTTGCGACCCAGAAACCATGCTCCTTGGCATTGACTCAAGTGAAAGGAGAACTCACATCCACACAAAAACCTGCACGTGGATGTTTATAGCAGTTTTACTCATAACTGCCAAAACCCGAGAGTCACCAAGAGGTCCTTCAGTAAGCGAATGGATAAAGACACTGTAGTCCACCCAGACAGCCCTACAGAGAAATGACCCCAGCAGCACTGAAAAACCACGGAGGATCCTGAAACGTGTACTATTACCGAGTCAAAGAGGCCAGTCTGGGAAGGCTGCATACTAGATGATTCTGGCTCTGTGACATCCTGGAAAAGGCAATGCTAGAGGCAGGAAAACACCAGCGGTTGCCAGCAGGGAGGGAGGGGGAGGCACGAAGAGGCCGAGTAGGGGAGTTTGAGGGCAGTGACCGTTCGTGTATTACGGTGCGGGAGGGGGCGTACAGGAAATCTCTGCACCTTTTGCTCAGAAAGCTCTAAGAAATAAAGTTTAGGGATGTAACCCTGTGACCTCCCCCGTGGGTTCCCCAACTGCTGAGGCCCCAAGTGTAGTCCTTGTGAGCAACTGGTCTGAGAAGTCTTTCGTGGAGGCTACAGCTGGAGTGCAGACAGGCAGGTGAGAAAGGCACAGATGTGAGAGGACTTCTGTTGTGGTCCAGGGTCACTGACTTACCCTTCTAGTTCTCTTGCCTTCCTCCCTGTTGGATCATAGAATCACCCTGGGCAGGGTCCGGGTGTGAGAATAAGGTCCTGTGCTCCTAGCAGGGCTGTTCTGATTTGGTGGGCTGGGCTGGACCCAGGCGCTGGGCTCTAGAGGAGCCTCTGGGGGTTCCTGGAGCACAGCTCAAATGGGGTCGCTTCCGTCGGTTGGCGGCTGCTGGCGACTTCAGGGGCCAGGAGTCTAGGAGGGGAGCAAGAGGGGACGGGCTTCTGCGCTAACTGGTCATTTCAGGTCTCCCAAACTCCTGGCTTCCAGGGAAGGAGGAGGTGTTGACTTTGGGTAGAGCTTGGCTTTGCAAACCTCCCTGGGACCGTGCAAACCTCTTGCCACGCGACGGGTGTGGGAGTCCAGCTAGCCACGACCCGAGGCAGCGTCAGCCCGTGGGACTCCACTCAGAGCCGTCACACCTGAGGAAATGGGCCAGGTCAGCTCCTCACTGCTGCTGCGAGAGGCACCGGTGATTTGTGCCGATTCAGAGTGGGGCAGAGTCGGTTCAGATTTTAAAATCAGGCTCCCAGACTCTCTTTAAAAACATGCAAAAGGGGGCGCCTGGGTGGCGAAGTCGGTTAAGTGTCCGATTCTTGGTTTCCACTTAGGTCATGATCTCAGATCCTGGGATCGAGCCTTGTGTCCTGCTCTGCGCTCAGTGGGGAATCTCCCTGAGAGTCTCTCCCTCTCTCCTGCTGCCACTCCCCTGCTCGCTCTCACCTCTCTCTCAAAATAAATACATCTTTTTAAAAAATTTAAAAAAGTAAAAACATGCAGAAGGACCCCAGTTCTGGTCAAATGCAACAGCACAAACCAGGTTTACTCTTTAACCTAAACAAGAGAAAACTAGACAAAAATACACGAGAGGACAGCGGTCAAGACCACCCCCAGCCCCGCCCCCAGCGTGAGGTGATGCAGGGCCGTGGGAACAAGTGAGGCGAGTCCCGTGCTCCCATCTGGAGCGCCTACCCGATGCAGGGGTGAGATCCAGGATCTCCGGAGTGCAGTCCAGGGAGGCCGCATGGTCTAGAGGCCACAGGACAGAGTCCTGAAGAGGAGGGCACACAGAGAGTGTTCTAGAGCCTTGCAGAAGGTCTCCCTGCAGTGTCCAGCTGAGAAGCCATTGGCACGTGCTGGGGGGTGGGAGGGACTACCCAAAAGGAGTGGAAGCTGTGCCCGGTGCTCCCCCACAGCAAGGAACAGTTGTCTCTTCCCATCAGCAAGACTGGGATGTGATACTGGTGAGGGTACCAACCAGGTCGCAGTGCAGGAGGAAGGAAAATTAACCCCAGACTAAATGCTGCTTGGCCCTACCAAGTAGTTGCACTGCATCCCGCAACAAAGATGGGGGATATTTACAGAACACAAAAATATCCAGACCAAGAAGATAATCTTCACATCATCTGATTTCCCAGTAGAAGTAGCAGGTGTGCGGGAGAAAGGAAGGTAGAACGCTTAACAAGGAGAGAACTCCGTCCATTGGAATGGAGCCATACGGGACACAGGTGGAACAGGAGCTCGGACACCGGGAAACTGTGGTCTCTGTATTTAAGGAGGCAGAAGAAAGATCAAACCAGTGTCAGAACTAATGTAATCGGGAGATGGTGGAGCAGCATTTTGCAGAATGGAAGCAAAGAAAAAAACCACAGTTGGCATAAAATTTATCACTCTGCAGAAATATCCTTCAGAAACTAAGGCACAAGACGTACAAAAAGCTGGAAAGACAAATCGCCAGCAGGCTCCTACTGCAAGACGTGTTTGGGGAAGTCCTGCATCTCAACGCACAAAATGCCCGAGAGAACCCGGGTCCACGCAGAGGAACAGGTAAAAATAATGGTGAGTTGGGGCTGTGACCCGTGCCAAGTGACACAGAGGATAGCAGTGGCAGAAGTGGCAGAAGGCAAGCAAACTGTTGTGAGTTTCCTACTGTACGTGCAGGGGCATAATATCACTGGAAGGCAGACCGTGGTTCAATTAAAAATGTATGCTGTAGGGGCACCTGGGTGGCTCAGTTGGTTGGGCGACTGCCTTCGGCTTGGGTCATGATCCCAGGACTCCGGGATCGAGTCCTGCATTGGGCTCCCTGCTCTGTGGAGAGTCTGCTTCTCCCTCTGACCTTCTCCTCTCATGCTCTCTCACACACTCTCTCTCTCAAATAAAATTTTTTAAAAATCTTAAAAAAAAAAGAAAAAGGAGGGGCGCCTGGGTGGCTCAGTGGGTTAAGCCGCTGCCTTCGGCTCAGGTCATGATCTCAGGATCCTGGGATTGAGACCCACATCGGGCTTTCTGCTCCGCGGGGAGCCTGCTTTTCCTTCTCTCTCTGCCTGCCTCTCTGCCTACTTATGATCTCTCTCTCTCTGTGTGTCAAATAAATAAATAAAATCTTTATTAAAAAAATGTGTGCTATAGGGGCGAGACACAACTGTATGCTGCCTACAAGAAACCACTTCAAATATAAAGCCAGTAGCTTAAAAGCAAAAGGACGGGGAAAGCTACCTTATTAAGTCAAAGAAAGCTGGATTATCTCTGATGACATCAGACAAGATAGATTTCAGAAGCAAGAATGGGGGCCACGAACAAGGCAAAGGCGTCAGTTGATCAAGAGAACGTAACACATGTAAATGTTTATGCACCTAGTAAGAGAGCTTTGAAAGAAACCAAACAAAACCTGATCAGACTGCCAGGAGACCCAGACACATCGACAGATCAGGTTAGCTGGAGAGCTCTACGCCCGTCTCGGGGTAAGTGGGGTCGAAGCTCAGAATGCCGCCAACAAGCTTGACTGACGTTTATTGAATATTCTGCCCCACAACAACCCAGAATACAAGTATTCGCAAGGGTACACCAAACGTTTGCCAAGGCGAACCACGCTCTGGGCCATAAGGCAAGTCTCAGCGGATTTAGAAGTTGGACAAGGATCCAAGTCATACAAAGTATGTTTTCTAACCACAATAGAATTAAATTAGCCAACAATGACAGAAAGATTTCTGGGAAAAAATCCTCAAATATTTAGAAATGGAAAACACACTTCTAAGTAACCCACGGGTCAAAGAAAGATCTAAGTGGAAACGTAAAAGTATTTTATTTTTCTTTAATTAATTATTTTTAAAAATCAAAGTAGAGTTGACATACAATACCATGTTAGTTTTGGGTGTATCACATAGTGATTCAACATTTATATACATTACTAAATGTTCACCACAAGAAGTCTAGTTCCCATCTGCCGCCACACAGAGTTGTTATGATATGACTGACTGTCTTCCCTATGCTGTACTTTTCATCCTGGCGCCTTAGTTATTTTGTAACTGGAAGTTTGAACCCCTTCATGTCCTTCCCCTATTTCAACCATCCTCCTGCCCACCCACCTCTGGCAATCACAAGTGTGTTCTCTGTATTTGTGAGTCTGTTTCTGTGTTGTTTTATTTGTTCATTTGCTTTGTTTTTTAGATTCAACATATAAAAGAGGTCGTATGGTATTTGTCCTCCTCTGACTTATTTTATCCAGCATAATACCCTCCGGATCGATCCTCATTGTCACAAATAGCAAGGTTTTGTTCTTTTTATGACTGAGTAATATTCCATTGTGTATCTCTATCACATTTTTTTCTTTTTGAAATTAGCTAGTATCTAGTGGGTTGACACTTTGTGCATCTTGCAAATATGCTGTTTCTCCACAGCTTCACCAGCTGGTTTTAGCTTCTGTCAGATCTTTGGTAGATCATTGTACTCAATTCTTTACTCCTTCCCAGGTGTAGAGTTACACCTGCTTTGCCACATGACTTCTCAGTATCTCCCACTGAAGTACAGGAAATCCATTTCCCTCCCCACTGACCCTGGGCTTGGCCATGTGACTTACTTTAGCTAATGCAATGTTAGCAGACATGACACAGGGAAGGGTGTTAAATATGCTTCTGAACTTGGGTTGGGCTCTTGTCCTGCTGCAATGTGTCACGACACGGACATGTCCCCCGTGGAGCCTGGTCCACGGAGGACAAAACCGATCTAGCCCATGGGCTGGGATGAACCCAACAAACAAGAATTCATGCAAATCACAAAGCTGTGAATGAGAAACAAATGCTTCTTGTCTGGGGGCGGGATTATTTGCTCTGCGGCCCTATTGTTTGGGAAACTGATCTGTGCAGGGTCCTTACCGAGTGAAGTGTTTCAGGGGAGGCTGCAGAAAGTGCAGTTTTCTAATCCTTGTGTGAGGTCTGAGCATTCCGGCAGGCATTCTTCTAAAAGGATGAACATTCTTTATGTTCCTTTTTACTTTTCTGGCATAACTATCAAGTCATGGGTTTGATTTATTGAATGGTTTACAATTAATTACAGTTATGATTCCTTTTGAAGCTAACATAACCCTAGAGTTTACTAGTAAGAGCCTTAACCAGTTAGACTACCTGTCCTTCTGGCATAATCCTCCCCCTTAAGCACTGGGCACTTTTGTTTTTGTAGCACTGTGAGGTGTCTCCTTGTTTAATGTACAGTCCTGGAAATACCCAGATGATCCACAGTGATGATGGCCATCTATTGTCACCTTAATCCAAGTGATAGCCCAGACTCTGCACCTGTGCCAGAATTATCATCTTTACCCAAACAGATCAGCCTGGCCTCTGGCACTGTGTGACACTGATCGATTTAGCAAATACATTCTCTTCACTCCCCATCAGTAAAGAGGATCAGATAATTTGCACCGACATGGAAAAGAGAGCAGAGCACATTTACTGGAGCTAGGACCCTTCATCTCCTCTCGGACAACATTCGCCACAAAAGCTTTGCAGTGAGCGGGAGCGTAGGCAAGTCCACTGGTTTCGTAAGTTACGCTCCTGCGTTGAGCAGGAAGTAGCAAGAAGTCTGGGTGTGCTGTTCTGTCACCTGTGTGCCAGAGGGCAGAGACCCTAAATAATTCTGGGTCCTGCACATTGATGAAGTTTTTAAGGGTCCAATGGTCCACAGTATGTCACGACATCCCCTCTGAGATAAAAGACAAGTTATTGTACATTGTCGCTTCTCCATGAGTAGGGCCCAGAACTGCCCTCTCCTAGTGGATCCAGAGGTACTCAAGATATCTGTACTAGATAAAGATGGTGTGGGAAATCTCTGACAAACCCAGTGGGGGAGTTACAGGTTCTGGGGTGAAGTCATGACACAGAGCAGATAGCCACTCGCAGTTTGAGGAAGAGCTTCTGGCATGCCACCGGGCCCTAGGACCCAGGTCCTGACACCTGACCATAGGACATTATGTGACTGTGTGGCCATAACTGCCTGTTAGGGAGGGGACGTTATAAGCTCTCCACGTCTGAGTCGGGTGGACCCAGCAGCGGTTCATCAGACGGCAGACGATGTAAGTGTGAGTTCATATCCAAGAGGACAGATAAGTCACCCGAGCTGGTGGCCCAGACCCACAGCTTACTAGTGCCTCCAGTCTTCTGCGGCACTAACACCTCTCCTTCAACACACAGCTCTGCCTTCATGAGAGGGTTCCTAAGACTGGCTGATACAAAACTTGGACCAATGTGCGAGAGAACCACTTGATGTTTTGGTATAAGCTAAAAATAGATCGCTTCTACCCTGGGGGTTGTCCCTGGGGGTAGTGGTGAAGTGACCCCCCCCCAGTAGATGGCGCTATGAGAACCACATGCGCTCACCTGAGTTAAGGGATGGGAGAGACCTGAGGTAAGGATATTCCTGGGCAGCGGTGAGCGGTTGGCTGTTTAGTTAGGGGCAAGAGAAGAGTAAGGTGGGAGGACTGGAGACAAGGAGTTCGGGGGACAGGTGTGTGAACATGAGGGAGCTGGGCCAAAAGTAAGCAGATCTTCGTGTCTCACAGGAGCTGACCCAAGAGCCCCCTCCCTTAAGAAGTGTAGACAACCTGGTAGACCAGATGACTTTTCCCATAGGTGTCAGTCAGCCTCCGTCCTCCCCAACCCTAACACTTGCACCGTGGGACCGTGGCCAAAATAGTCATGTTGGCAGAGATGCAGGCTTGGAGGGGACTCCCTCTTGCTGAGACTTATGTCACCAGGGAAGCTGTCACATGCTGACCGGTCAGCAGAAGAGATGGCACCTTCATCAGTAGCCCTCAGTGACAATACCTCTATTGTCCCCTTAACAAGACCAACCACTCACCTGGCCGGCATCTTGTATCAGACCTCTTTCAACCAAGACAGGAGGAAGTAGGATCAACACCTACTCCAGATATAGATTTCTGTCCTGTGCCTAAGGTTCCCCTGCCAGCTCTGCTTTGCAAAGGTTTACCGATGCCTGCTAGATCTTACACACCATCCCCTCAGCATGAGGCTTGCACGTCACAGCAAAAGTGGTGTGACAGTGGCTTATGGCTGTGACCCTCTATACCTGGTACAGATCATATCACCCTGAAGCAGCTGGCCGGATACAAGACTGGAATTTTCAGCTAAGGCACTAGAATGCTAGAATGGGACCATCACCCTGCAGGGCTGGGGTTCTATCCATGAGGATGTGGAGTAAGCATTGGACCAACGGCCCATACATCGTGGTCTGTCTAAATTGCTAGGAGACACTGGATGGAAATAGGAATGGCCACTCTCAGCATCACTCCCAGGACCTACGTGAAGAATCTGTGCTTTCAGTAGCTGAAAATTTATGCTCTACTACATTCCTGTCTCGGGGGGTGAGTGAATTCTTCCTCCAGAAACTATAAGAGCTCAAAGCTATGACTACCCTCTGGTCCCCTTTGAACACTATCCTGATGGACCAGCAGGCGAAAAAGGAGTGACTTTGCTGGTGGGGTAATTGACCCTAATTACCAGGAGGAGCTCTGTCGTGCCTCGCAGTGATGCAGAGAGGAGTCCATCTGGAGCTCAGGGTCTTCCGGGGCATCTCTTGGTGCTTATAAACTAAATGATGACAGGGCAGTGGGTACAACCACATCTGGACAAAAGTAAGGCAGCTGAAGTCTCAGACTCCTCAAGTCTGAAAGACTTAGTCACTCTAGCAAGCAAGCAACCTAGGGCGTTTAAAATTCTTGTTGAAGGACAGGAAAATCTAGAATGAGCGGTGGAGAAGGAGGAAAATCTCATTTGCCACCTTGGGTCCAGTCGCATCACTGACTTTAGCTTATTCCCCTGGTTTTGTGCACTAAGCCTTTAGAGGAACTGAAAGAACCTGAGGAATTGGACTTACAGTGTGACATGAAAGGACCTGAGTGACGCGAGAGGCTTCTGTAGCTGACCCCTCCCGTGCCCCATGTCACATACCATCAGCCACAGGTACGAGCTGACTCACCCCAGTCTGGCAGCGTCCTAAATCAAGAGGGTACTGTGTGATCTTCCTACTCTCTACAGCAGGGCTTTGGTCAGGGTTTTTTTTTTTTTAATTTATTTATTTGACAGACAGAGATCACAAGTAGGCAGAGAGGCAGGCAGAGAGAGAGAGGGAAGCAGGCTTCCTGCTGAGCAGAGAGCAGGACCTGGGGCTTGATCCCAGGACCTGGGATCATGACCTGAGCCGAAGGCAGAGGCTTAACCCACTGAGCCACCCAGGTGTCCCTTTGGTTCAGTTTTTGAAAATGACTGCAAATTCTTTGATGTCCATCCCATCAAGAGGCCTTGTCTATCTCTCCGACGCTTGAATTCAGGCTTGGATGTGCGAATTGCTTTGGTCAAGGTGACATTAGCAAACACCACCAACAGAGGCTTGAAAAGTACTTGCTCACTGAGACCTGCCTTTCCAGTTGTTACCTGATCTATGGCATAGGCCGATATGGTAGAGAGAGTCAAGTAAAAGCACCACCATCAAAGATTTAAAACCTACAAGGATGGGGGCACCTGGGTGGCTCGGTGGGTTAAAACCTACAAGGATGGTGGCCCTTCCAAAATATTAATTCTACTTACCTGTCTGCCATCCACATGACCTAGAGGGGTTATAGGAGATGGCGATGGACAAATGTTCGCTTAAACAGGTGACAGTTCCAACTGCAGCTGCTCTTCTGGGTGTGTCATTTTCCAGCGAAGCCTCTGGAACAGGATACGTGGTTATTGGTGTGGTGAGCGGATTCATCTCGATACCTATGAAGACAGAAGAGGAAAATGCAGTTCAACTCTTGGCGATAAGGATATTAACGTACCTGTGTGTCTTGCCTCAGTGCTTTGTTAGTAACCGCTCTCTGTTCCGACACAATCTGTAGGGATTCGATCGTCCTGATGGCTTGTGCGACATCATGGCGGTCCCCCATGCTGACGGTGTCGTGTTAGTTGGACCTGTTACGCAGGAAACGGCAACTGCCTGGATACACCAGTAAGCCTCAGGTGGACAGATAGCGGGAAAGTTAACCCTAAAGAATAATCAGCAGACTGCCATGTCAGTGAGGTTTTTAGAGGTTCGATGGCCTGGACCTTCTGAAACATGTTCCCTAAGTTAAAGTTCAAGTTGCTACTTCTTGCATCTGTGAGTGCTGAGCAGAGGTACAGCTGGGTGTCTGGGTGTCTGTGTGAGAGGCCCAGCTACTTAAGGGGGCCCTTTGCATGTACGAGGTAACAATACTGAATCCATTTATATAGTGATCCAAAGACTTCCAGTTTTGAATAGCGCCCAGCCCAAGGGACCGAGCACTTCACAGAAGGTCCAGGACGCCTCTTGAGCCACAGATCCAACAGATGTGATGGAAATGAAAGTATCTGGATGGGGTTAGAGTACTATTTGGCTTGTCTGGCGATCCCCGATAGGAGATTTGCTGCAAAGTCATCCAGCATATGGAGCAGACCCGCGCCCTTGTCTGCACCTGAGGAACAGCTCCTCGCAAGCTGTCAGGCCCTCGTAGACACACAGCAGAGGACCACGGGACACACGTGCCCATGCAACAAGGGTTCCCCAGCACAAGCCGTTATTTGACCCACTGAGTCATAACAGAGTCCTGGGACAGGCACACGCAGGAGCAACCCATCACATAAGGGAAGTGACTCTTTCAAAACCAGGCTCAAGATGGTCCAAAAGACATGAATAAATTCTGTCATAGATGCACCCCGTGTCCGTCTGTTCACACCTATGGCCTCGTGAGGAGTTCCCAATGAGCACTCGACAGAAAAAGATGCACTTGGGCCGGTGACCCACTTGTGAAACTTCTGGTTCTTGTCCCTAAAATTCTGCCAAGTTGCAGGTGCAGGGGGTCCCTCCCAGGGAAGAAACTTAACCTGAGGTCACTGTTGGTTTTGCCAGTTGTCACTTGGCTACTGGTTGTCACTGGTAAGCTTTCCTCTAAATATCGTGCAGCTTCGGGTGCCAGTGAACCAACAGATAGGAAGGTGCTTGATTCTAGTGACCATGAGATGCTGTGGTTGTTCCCCTATGATGGAGGCAGGGAGAGATCATCCAGAACCTGGGGATTCACTGGGACATCTACCCTTAAGACTTCCAAGAGACTGGCCAAAGGGGGTCTTTGATTACTTGGAATGATATCATCCTGTTCTTATTAAGAAAAAAAAAGGAGACCCCACAGTGTAGCATGGAAGCTAGATACAGACAGAGGAGACGATCTAGGGAAGCAAGGGGAGAAGGGCTGTACAGACAGAGGAGACGATCTAGGGAAGCAAGGGGAGAAGGGCTGTAATGGACACGCGAGACACGTACCTCCCCACGTGCCACCCCCCCCCCCCAGCCCTCCGCTGCTTGCTCCTTCCGGCTGCCTCCACTCCCAGATGACTCAGCCAGGGCCCAGGCTGTCCCGGCCCCTGGGACAGGTGGGCACGCACCCTGGGTATAATGGACTCTCCTCCTTTGCCACCACTTTGTAGTCAAACAGACCCAACACGTCTGTGGGGTGCTGGCCTCCTGCCGCTCCTGGATGAAGCGCTGTGCCCCAGGCTGTGGGACCTGCAGTCTGGCCCCCGAATGACCCAGCAAGCAGCTCAGAAGCACGAGGAAGTGAACTCCTCGTAGGGCAAACTTCGGCCAACGGAAAACCAAAGATGGGAAGGATCTAATGCCCTTTCCCTCCTCTCTCTGAAGTGCTGAGGAAAACTCCTTCCAGTTTTTCCAAAGAAGCCCCACGAACCAAGCAAACCCATGCACTAAGCAGTCTGCTCGTTCCCTTGGGGCTCAGGGTGACATGGCAGCCAGCATGGCAGCGAACCGTTTCACCCTGGGTCCTGTCGTCCCTTGCCTTTCTTTGTCTCCCTCCCCTTGCTGCCTGGGTGGGTACCTCCCCTGAAAAGCGTGAGTATATTTGTCTCTGCCTCGGTTGTTTTCTGGGAAACCCAGACCAAGCCATACCTCATTTACTTATTTTTGTTTTGAAGTTTTTATTGGATGAAGTCATTAAAGTTGTGCTCTTTTTTCTCTGTAATTGTTTCCCAGAGCATTTCCATGATCATTCGTTTTTAGAATGTCTTCAATTTCAGTTATATCCTCCTTAATTGTTTAACGGAGAGGTAATTTTTTTCCTTTCAAGATGGAAAGACTTTTTTAAAAATTAACTTCTGGTTTTATTTTACTGGGATGAGGTTTGTTTGTATTATTTCTACCTTATGGATCTTCTTGGGACTTTCTTGGTGACCTGGTCATCCAAAGTATGACGGATGCTTTGTCATGAGTGTTCAACATACACTAAAAATATGTATTTTCTGGGGCGCCTGGGTGGCTCAGTGGGTTAAAGCCTCTG
The DNA here is from genome assembly GCF_902655055.1 of Lutra lutra. Taxonomy (NCBI): domain Eukaryota; kingdom Metazoa; phylum Chordata; class Mammalia; order Carnivora; family Mustelidae; genus Lutra; species Lutra lutra. Next base: position 145,064,041 of record NC_062284.1, on the reverse strand, counting down.
CCTTCGGCTCAGGTCATGATCTCAGGGTTCTGGGATTGAGCCCCACATCGGGTTCTCTGCTCAGTGTGCATCCCTCTCTCTGCCTGCCTCTCTGCCAGCTTGTGATCTGTCAAATAAATACATTTTTTAAAATCTTTAAAAATAATTTTACTCTTTATTACAAATAGTTTCTTTATCATCCAATATATGCTGCTTCTACAGTTTCCTTGCAGGACAGCTCTCAGGGCCAAGCCATACTCCCAAGAGAGCCTGTCATGCACCTTGCTAACAAGGCATGTTTTCCTTTTAGGAAATCACTCAGGAAGGAAAGAGGGAGAGGAATTACCACTTATGATATGCTAGGTTCTCACATTCACTCATATTTTCACTTTTATTCCTCACAACTACCTTTTCATCAATGAGAAAATTGAGGTTCAGAAGGGGTAAGTAACATACCACCATAGTTAGCTAAAGGAAGGACCAGAATTTAAATCGGGTCTGATTTCAAACCCATACTCATTTCATACATAAATTTGTCTCATTTGGGGGCACCTGGGTGGCTCAGTGGGTTAAGCCTCTGCCTTCGGCTCAGGTCATGGTCTCAGGGTCCTGGGATCGAGGCCTGCATCGGGCTTTCTGCTCGGCGGGGAGCCTGCTTCCTCCTCTCTCGCTGCCTGCCTGTCTACTTGTGATCTCTGTCTGTCAAATAAATAAATAAAATCTTTAAAAAATATATGTATTTTCCTTACTTGACGGCACAGTTTACATTTATATGATGTGCCTTCTTGGTTCTGTTGAATGTCTGACTTATTATTTCTGTCAGTTTAACTTCGATTGGCCCAAAGTCCAGGAGACAAAAGAAGACATAGAAAAAAAAAATTAGATATAACTAGACGGTTGGGGGGGTGGCGTGAGGAGGGGAGAACACTAGAGTGCCCTCCAGAAGCATCAGGCAGCACCCCTAGAGCCAAGTCTGCGGGCTCCCAGGCCAGCAGTTTCACTCCCCGGGGTGTGTGTGTGTGTGTGTGTGTGTGTGTGTGTAACAAAGTAGGGCTTCTGTCCCACAAGGCATGTGTGAAAATGTTCATAGCAGCTTTATTCCTGCTGGAATAAAACTGGAAGCAAATGCCCATCGGTGGTAGAATGAGCAGATAAACTGTGGGATAGTCATGCAACGGAATAACCCGCCAGGAAGGGAAAGTACACTCTGCAGACACTTGCAGCACAAGGGGTGAATCTCCCAGATACGGCACTCAGTGAGAGAAGTCGGGCATGGGAGAGAATGCCACGTATGCGTCCGTTCATATGATCAAAACCAGGCAAAGCTAATCTATGGTAACAGGTTAGGAGGAGTGTCCTTCTGGAGGGCATATTGCCCGGGTGGGGGACACAAAGGAATACTGTGCACGTCCTGACCCAGTGCTACCAGTTTGCAGATGTAAAAACGATGCTTGAGGTTTGCGCGCGTCACTGAGCATAAGTTAGAGCCCCATAAATCACACGACATTCAGATTAAGTTAGATACAGTCCAGAGAGTGATGTGACCGTTTTATTTTTCAGTGTCAATGTTGGCAGTATCCCAGAAATTACATCCCTGGAAACAGTTTAAACTTTTGTTAAAAGAAAGAAAGAAAGAAAGAAAGAAAGAAAGAAAGAAAGAAAGAAAGAAAGAAAGAAAGAAAGAAAGAAAGGAAGGAAGGAAGGAAGGAAGGAAGGAAGAAAGGAAGAAAGAAAGAGAAAAGGTTGTAAGTTCCCATGAAAAAGCGTGGGACATTTCAACAGATTTCAAACTTGTTTCAGCGAGTACGTCAGCAACAGGTGTCATGGTCTGCTCCGTGCTTTTCCTTGGACTGCTTGTCTGTGCCATGGGTTGCTGATGAGCTGCCTTGACCTCGTAGCGAGAGCTGGGTCGTACACCCTTAGCTCAAGGGGAGCAACCAAGCGGCGCCTCCCCTGGGCACATCCCCCGCTGCCACCACTAGGGGGCAGAACCAGCACGGCGGAAGAGAGGCCCGCCGCCCCTGGCTTCCAGATCAGGGTGTCGGGCCAGGGCCTGCGATCCCCAGACAGCTTCCAGGGAAGCCTAGTGGGCAGGTCTTCTCTTGCCCCAGGGGACCCTGCTCTCCGAGGCTCCGCTGGGGGGACGGGCTCCTGGAAAGCCCCTCACCGCCCACCCCCAGCTCTTTCTGCAGCTATGGGATCCTCCGTGTCCAGAGGCACTTGTTCTCTGAAGCTGGGGGTCCCACAGTCCCGGACAGTCCCAGGGGCCACGGCCTGTCTGATCCCTCCTGGTGGCCGCACCCTTCCCAGGAGCTGGAATCTGGGCTGCCATCCGCCGCCTGCAGCACCTGGGCCCACAGGTGGGCTGTGTGGGGCCTGTGCCTTGCTCTCCAGGGCCTCGGATAGACGGGACAGGGTGGGTGTAGAACCTATGAGCTCGGGACATCCAGAAGGGGAACCTAGAGTACGGCCAGCTCCGGCAGCAGGGAGGATGGTGGGCCGTCCCATCTGCCCCAGTGCCTCTTGAGAAGGGGGTCGTACATATTTGCATCTTACCCGTGAGCAAACAACCAGCCCAGTGTCCACTATCCATGGGCACCCCCAGGGGTGACCCAGCCTTTTCCCTGTCCCTGGGCCCAAGGACCCCTCCCCACCAGTGCAAGGGGGGAGGGGCTGGCGCTTGGCTCGGGTCACCTTCTCTCTCTGGGGTTCCTGTGGCCCCAGCCCCGCCAGTTTTGCTCCATCCAGCCATGGTACCCTGTTTCCCGGGGAGTGCCAACACTGCTGCTCCTTTCAGTCGGTCTAGAAGCTCACAAGGTGCTCCCGCCTGCTAAAGAGTTCTGGAACAACCTGTGCATACTTGGGGAAAATGAACCCCCGTTCTGTTCTTCCAGGTCCCACCAGGGTTCTCTGCTCGGGGCACTCGGACACCGACAGAGCAGCCCCCTCCTCCGTATGGGTCTGGGGGCCCGAGGCAGGAGCCCTCCCGGCTAAAAGGGGACTCTTGCACCCCTGGTCACACTGGGGATGGACCCCACGGTTCCTGTGTGGCTGGGCCTCTTCTCGGGAACAGGACAAATGGGAGGGCGTGGCCAGGTTGATGGGGCTGGTCCCGGCCGGCGGCTGTGGCCCCGCAAGTTCCAGACCTCGCCCATCCCTGAGAAACAGGCGCGCTCCTGGCCCAGGAGCCCATTGCTGACCGCACGTGACCCCTTTCGCTCGGGTGCCCGGTGACAAGAACCACACCCCCACCCCACTTGGCCCTGTGTGGGCTCCACCTTCCCGTGGCTCTGCCCAAACCCACACAAGTGTGGGGGTCCACAGCTGGCCCCTGCCCCGCCCTCCTGGCTGCGCTCTGCCAGCTGCAGGCCCCCCGTCTGTCCCTCCCTCCCGCCGGCCCCCAACCTGCCTCAGCCTCCAGCCTCCGTCCAGACCTGGATGGGGCCCCTCACCAAAGAACTGGCCGAAGGATTGACCCATCAGGTGGGAGAAGTCCCCGTCCTGCCCCTGGAGGCAGGTCCGCTCTCCCATCTCCAGGTGACCTGGTCCCCATTTGATGTAAAATCTTAGGCGTCCTTTCCTCTATTATACAGACTTTTATTAAAACATTTTTTCTTAAAAAATTTTTTTCTAGCTTCAAAAATGCTTTATTGGAGAAAGTATCCAAACTAAATAAAATATTGAAATAAAGAATTGTGGGGCGCCTGGGTGGCTCAGTGGGTTAAAGCCTCTGCCTTCAGCTCAAGTCATGATCCCAGGTCTTGGGACCAAGCCCTGTATCGGGCTCTCTGCTCATCGGGGATCCTGCTTCCCCATCCCTCTCTGCCTGCCTCTCTGCCTACTTGTGATCTCTCTCTGTGTCAAAAAAAGAAAGAAAGAAAGAAAGAACGAACTGAAAATCACACACAAATCCTAATAGACTCAAGCGCTAGACTAAGGTCTTTTTTTTTTTTTTTAAGATCCATTTATTTTGAGAGAGAGAAGGGGGGAAGAGCAAAGGGGGAGGGAGGGAGAGAATCTGAAGCAGACCCCGCACTGAGTGTGGCACCCACTGGGGGCTGGACCCCACCGCCCGACGCCATGACCTGAGCCAAAATGAAGAGTCTGATGCTTCGCCGTCTGGGCCACCCAGGCGCCCCCAGACATAGGTCTTTAATGCCCTCCCCCTCCCCCCGCACAAAAGCACTGTTCTCAAAAATCTGAACAAGGAAGAATCTCATGGGCTGAAAGTCTTGGTTCACCTTGAACAAGATCTTCAAGGTAACAGTTCCCGCTCGTGGGGAACGCAGGGCTCAGAAAGAATAGATTCTAAGGAATTACGTGGAGTAGAGATGGGACGTCACCCTCCCCTCAGCCCAGCGATGCTCTCACGTGCCTGCCCCAGGCATACGCCATGCCAGCGATCTGGTACAAGCGCGTGTATATTTATGCAGCGATTGTGCTGCAGACATCGCTCTGCAAATCTGCGTGTTCCTTAATGCCGTGCCAAGGACACTTTCCCCACCCCTGAGGATGGAGTCAGCGAGTCGTCTGAATGGTCACACTGTCCTTGGTAGTGGAACTGTTTCCTTCTTTCCTTCTTGCTGGATATTTGGGGATTTTCCAGTGTTCCCTACAATGAAAGTCTTGTGTGTGTGTGTGTGTGTGTGTGTGTGTGTGTGTGCGATTGTCCTATTATTCTGAAACATATATTCCCTGGAAGTAGGATTCATACCTCAAAGATCTTATTTAAGGCGAGTCAAGACTCAATGTCTTCCTTGCGATACGGAATCCAGCAGAGACGGACACTGTCTTGTGTTTGAGGAATCTGCCAGGTTCTTGTTCCGTGCAGGAATCCAGAAACATGATTGCACACTCCGCCCCCCGGCAGCGCTTGCCAAGTACGACAGAGTTCCAGCTTTCTATCTGAAGTGATCTTCTTAGAAATATTGTAAGACCCTTCACTTTAAATACCAGATTCACTGAAACCCAGAAATGAGCGAGGTGGTAACAGTTACGAATGTGCAGACAAGTCCCAGTTTTGCATAGATTTGCAAAATTTACACACTTGTAAATGATCTGAGTCAACAACTTACCAAGTCAAATTCTTTGAGTTTCATAATTCAGAATGATATCTTTCCCTCCATGATTTCAGGGGAAAAGACACATCTTTAACTCTTTCTTAGGTTCCTTTTGTTACATATACTTTTATTTTTAAGGATTATTTATTTATTTATTTGAGGGAGTGAGAGCAGGAGTGGGGAGGAGGGGCAGAAACAGGCTCCCCACTGGGCAGAGAGCCCCATGCGGGCCTCCATCCCAGGACCCCGGGATCATGATCTGAGCTGAAGGCAGACGCTTCACCGACTGCGCCCCTAGACTTTCATTTTGAAAGGCAGGCTGTGGAAATTCATTACTTGGCCACAGAAGCTGAGGATCTTAATTTTACTGAGACAAAAAAAGAAGTAAATGAAAAGGATCTTAATAACAGCTTATGATATTTTTTTCTTGCCCAAAGAACAGAAACGTTTTTCAATGGATGCTGCAAAAATGAATTCCAGAAAGAATCACGTCAATGCATTCTTCCAGGGGTAACGTAGCCAGTTTCCTCACAGTTTTGCCACACCTGGAAGCAATTATCTTGTTTATTTTTTGATCATCTAGTAAATCCAAAAAATTACCACGTGTCCATGTTTTTTTAAGAAACAGCTTTACCGAGATATAATGGGTGTGCAATAAACTGCACATATTTAAAGTAAGTTGTAAGCATATACTCATGAGACCATCACAGCGATAAGGAGGATTAACACGTCCATCATCACTGGAAGTTTTCCTGGGCCCTTTGTAATCATGCCCCCAGGCCTCCCCAGGCACAGGCACGGGGCCAGCTACTTGCTTAGCCAGATCACTTAACATCTTCTAATAGCGAGGTGGCCAGCCCCCAGAACGTTCACTCACTGCTCTGGGAGTGTAATTTTGCATGTCCCTGTGGAAGACCCCTTAGTAATATCAGTTCCACTGACAAAGCCTCCTGTGAACCAGCCATCCCCCTTCCACGGATTTATCTTACTGATCCTCTAACATCCATGCACAGCGAGGCGGGCACCAGGTCAGTTCCTTTGACTGCAGTAGCACAGTACTGGAAACTCCCTAAATGCCCATCAGTAAAACCCAGGGAAATAATTGCCAAGCCCGAACAGTGGGATACTATACAGCTGTAAAAAGGAGGAGGACGTTCTCTTTGTCCTGACGCAGAAATACCTCCAAGATAGGAGGTAAAGGGGAAGTGGGTGTGCAGAAGTGGGCGGTATGCATCCCTCTTTCCAATCTGGGAGGCAACCATGAGCGCCATGACCCTGACCTTGCCTCTTTTATTCTCCCCTACCCCTCACCTTCAGAGAAGGAGGAGGCGCTCAATAACTATGACCCTCTCTGTCTTCGTGGTTTTGGTTGCTCGAAGTACTTTGTCTAAGTGGAATCACACCGTCTTTCTCTTGCTGTGACTGGCTTATTTCACTCAGCATAATGTCCTCCAGCGTCACCCATGTGGTAGCCCTATTGCAGAATAATTAAGATGGAATGATTCTGTTTTTAGACTTTTTCACATCTGAATAATTAATTCCACTGTAATCCCGTTGTATGTGTATGCCATGCTTTGCTTATCCATTCGTCCGACCACGGACGCTTGGGCTGCTTCCGTGGTTTCGCTATTGCCTGCAGTGCGGCTCTGAACGTGAGTGTGCAGACGTCTCCTTGAGACCTTCCTTGCCCTCCTTTAGGGCACATACCTGGAAGTGGGGCTGCTGGATCACATGTAGTTCCTCATTTAAGTTTTCAAGGAACCACCGTTCTGTTGTCCACAGCGGCTGCATCGCTTTCCATTCCCACTGACAGCGCACGAGGGATCCGGTTTCCCTACATCCCTGCCAACCCTCGTTTTCTATTTTTTCTTTCCTTTGATGGCGGCCATCCCACTGGATATGAGTTGGTATCTCCTTGGAGTTGTGGCTTGCGTTTCTTTGAATGTCTTTTCATGTTCTTATTGGCCATTCATGTATCTTCTCTGGGTCTAGTCAAGTCTTTTGCCCATTTTTGAAGCAGGTAGCTGTGTTTTGTTATTATTACTAATATTATTGAGTTTTAGGAGTTCTCCACATAGTCTGGATATTATTAATCCATTATCAGATCTATGGTCTGCAAATATTTTTTTCATTTTCTCTCCTTCTGTGGGCTGCATTTTTACTCTGGGGTTCGTGTCTTTTGATGGACATATTTTTAAAGTTTTCATGAAGTTTAATTTGTCAGTTTTTTATTTTGTTACCTGTGCCTTCAGTGTCACATCCAAGAACTCACTGCCAATTCCAATGTTGTATAGCTTTTGACCTATGTTTTCTTCAAAGAGTCTGATAGTTATAGGTCTATCATTTAGGTCCTTGATCCATGTCAAGTTAATTTTTGTACATGGTGTGAGGTAAAAGTACAAATTCTGTCTTTTCCATGGAGATATCCAGCTTCCCCATCAAATTCAAAATTTTCAATTTTCTATTTCTGAAAATAATGTCATTAGGGTTTTGATAGGAATTGCATCAAATCTGAAGATTACTTTGGGTGGTATTGACACTTTGATAATATTACGTCTTCCAGGGCGCCTGGGTGGCTCAGTGGGTTAAAGCCTCTGCCTTTGGCTCAGGTCATGATCCCAGGGTCCTGGGCTCTCTGCTCAGCATGGAGCCTTCTTCCTCCTCTCTCTCTGCCTGATTCTCTGCCTACTTGTGATCTCTGTCTGTCAAATAAATAAATAAATAAAATCTTTAAAAAAAATACCAAGTCTTCCAATCCATGAACTTCAATGTGTTTCCATTTATTTATCTCTTTATTTTATTTGAGCAGTGTCTTGTAGTTTGCCTTGTGCAAGTCTTTCACCACCCCCACACCCAGTTAATTCTTAAGTATTTTATTCTTTTTGATGCTATTGTAAATTGTTTTGGTTTTGTATTTTCCTTTTCAGATTGTTCACTGTAAATAGAAATGCAACTGATTTTTTTGTGTTTTGCCTTTGTGTCCTACTTGCTGAATTTATTTATTAGTTCTGATGGCTTTTTATGGAGTCTTTAGGGTTTTCTACATATAAGATCATGTCATCTGCAAACAGATAATTTACTTCTTTTCCAAAGAGGATGCCTTTTATTTCTTTTTCTTGCCTAATTGCTCTGGCTAGAACTTCCAATACTATGTTGAAGGAAGGTAGTGAACATGGTCATCTTTACCTTATTCCTGATCTTGAAGGAAAAGCTTTCAATCTTTCAGCAATGAGAATGATGTTTGCCGTGGGTTTTCTTTTTTTATGTGTGGCTTTTATTATGTTGAGGTATTTTCATTCTATTCCAGTTTTGTTGAGTGTTTGATTATGAAAGGGTGATGAATTTTGCCCAGTGCTTTCTCTACATCAGTTGAGATGATCAGGTGGTTTCTTACCTCCATTTTGTTGTTGTGGTGTACACCACTGATTGAGTCTCATATGTCAAACCATCTTTGCATTCCAGGAATATATCCTGTTTGGTCATGGTTCATGACCCTTCTAATGTGCCACTGAATTTGGTTTGGAATATTTTGTTGAGGATTTTTACATCTATGCTCATAAGGAATACGGATCTGTAATTTCTTTTCTTGTGGTGTCTGTCTGGCTTTGGCATCAGAGTTATGCTAGCCTCACTGAAAGAGTTAGAAAGTGTTCCCTCTTCAATTTTTTGGAAATGTTTGAGAAGAATAGTATTAGTTCTTCTTTAAGTGTTTGGAAGAATTTGCCAGTGAAGTTATCAGATCCAAGACTTCTCTATGTTGGGAGTTGTTTTGTTTTGTTTTGCTTTGTTTTAATTTAAGCAGTCTCCACACCACTGTGGAGCCCGATAGGGGTTTGAACTCACTACCCTGAGATCAAGATCTGAACTAAGATCAAGAGTCAGATGCTTAACTGACTGAGCCACCCAGGCACCCCTATGTTGGGAGATTTTTGATGACTGATACAATCTCCTTACTAGTTATATGTCTATTCAGATCTTCTATTTCTTCATGACTTGGTCTTGGTAGGTTTCCTTTTTCTTGAAATTTGTCCATTTCATCTAGGCTATCCAATTTTTTCCAGTACAATTGTTCATACTATTCTCTTATAATCCTTTTTATTTCTGTAGGAATCAGTGGTAATGTCCTCACTTTCATTTCTGATTTTAGTAGTTTGAATCTTTTCTTTTTCTTACTCCATCCAGCTAACAGTTTGTCAATTTTGTGATTTTTTTTTTAAAAGAATCAACTTTTAGCTTCATTGATTTTTTTTCTGTTGACTTCCTGTTTCCTCTCTCATTTCTCTCTGCTCCAGTCTCTATTGTTTCCTTCCTTCTGGCAGCTGTGGTCTCATTTTGTTGTTCTTTTTCTAGTTCCTTTAGTTGTAAAGTTAGCTTGTTGATTTGAGACCTTTCTTATTTTTTAATGCAAGCATGTATAGTTGTACAATTTCCCCTCTGCACAACTTTTACTGTGTCTCATAAATTTTGGTATGTTGTGCTTTCAATTTCATTAATCTCTAAGTGTTTTCTAATTTCCCTTAAGATTTCTTCTTTGATCTCTTGGTTGTTTAAAAGTATGTTGTTTAATTTCCACAATTTTGTGGATTTTCTAGTTTTCCTCTTGCCAATGATTTCTAACTTCATCCCACTGTGGTTACAGAAGATACTTTGTGTGATATTTGTCTTCTTAAATATATTGGGACTTAATTTGTGGCCTAACTTATTTCCATTCTAAATAATTCCCCTTGTGCACATGAGAAGAAGATGTGTATTGTTGGATGGGATGATGTGTGTGTGTGTGTGTGTGTGCACATGCATGTGTGTGATATGGTCAGTTTATTGTGTGTTCAAGTCCTGTTTCCTGCCTTATCTTCTGTCTGGTTGTTCTGTCTGTTGGGAGTGGGAGATTGAAGCATCTGACTATTATTGTAGAACTGTCTGTTCTTCAGTTCTGGCAATTTTTCCTTCATATATTTTGATGGTCTGTCATTAAGTGTGTAGATATTGTAATTGTTATATCTTCTATTTGCTTTGAATCTTTTATTTATTACTTGCAATTTTATTTTTATCTCCTTTTTAAATTTGAGTATAATTGACATGCAATGTTACGTTAGTTTCAGATGTACAACTTGGTGATTTGACAATTTTATACATGAACCTCATATTAACAGATAAATTAGTCTTCGTCTCTTGTAAACCTTATTGATATATAGTCTATTTTGTCTATTGTTGATATAGTCAGCTGTTCTGTTTGGGGGGCTATTTGCATGACCTATCTTTTTTTATCCTTTCACTTTCAACCTGTCTGTGTCTTTGGATCTTAGCAGAGCCTCTTTCTTGTAGGAAGTATGTTATTGGGTCATATGTTTTTATCCACTCTGCCAGCCTATGTGTGTTGATTGAACAGTTTAACCATTTACATTTAAGGTAATTACTGATAATGTGCTGTTTTTTTTTTTTTCTCTATGCCATGTAGCTTTCTTGTCCTTCATTTTTGGCATTACTATCTTCTTTTGTGATTAGTTAATTTTTTTGTAGTGAAATGTTTAAGTTTCTTTTGTGCATATTGTATAACTATTTTCCTTGTACAGATAACATTTAACATCCTAAGGTTATAACACCCTTATTTGAATTTATACCAGTTTAACCTCAATAACATACAAAAACTCTGCTCCTTTACAGCTTTTTGGTTACTGATAGCACAAAATTACATCCTTACACAGTGTCGTGGTGTCAGTCCCAGTCTATTGGTGGTAATGCCCTCAGCTAGGAATGTCTGAGGCGCTGGCCCAGCCCAGCATTGCTCACAGAGAGCTCCATAGCCATCTCCCTCAATGGGGCCAATTATAACTGGGCCAGCCCTTGATTTCTTATTGTTATGAGAGGATGTACTCCAGAAAAAAAATCAAGGAACTTTGAGGAAAAAGCTTTATTTCTCACAGGTTTTGGAGGGTACACGGCATACCTGAGGCCACAAGGTGAGGTCAGGGAGGGGAGAGTAAGACAGGGAGAGGGACGAGGAATGTGGATCTGGGCTCTCCCTCTATTAGGGTCCAAAGGTGGGGTTTCTGGGGTTTTGTGGTGTCTCTCATTATTGCCTAATTTGAAGCATTTACCAATGGGAATCAGGGTGTGGGAGGGTGGAGATCAGTCAAGTGGTCAGTTATCTAGGTTGCCCCCAGTTGTCTGCAAGGGGAATTTCCTGGGTGTGGTTGGCCTCATTCCTCATCTGGTGGTTTTGCTGTGTCTTGCAGCTGGCAATCTGTTTATTCAAAATGGGTGTCTTTTGGAATGAATGCTTCAGTGACTAAAAGCTTAATGTTAGGCACTCCCACCTGTGGTCTTGAAAATACAAACCAATTATTCTTTGAAAGGTATCAGTCTTCTAGATTATGTAGAAAACAAGATTTGGAGTTGCAAACCAAGTTAGAGTAGTGCTAGCTTTTACACTAGTAATTGTTTTTTTAAAAAGTTATTAGACTCTTAGGGGCGCCTGGGTGGCTCAGTGGGTTAAAGCCTCTGCCTTCGGCTCAGGTCATGATCTTGGGGTCCTGGGATCGAGCCCCACGTCGGGCTCTCTGCTCCTCGGAGAGCCTGCTTCCTACCTCTCTGCCTGCTTGTGATCTCTGTCTGTCAAATAAATGAATAAAATTTTTTTAAAAAGTTATTAGACTCCTAATCATGTAGAAATCAATAAATGTACAGTTCTAAACCATTGTTGCAATACTAGCTTTTCTAATTGCCTATGTATTTGTCTTTATGGAGATCTTTACTTCCCCATACATCTTCAAGTTGCTGTCTGAGGTCTTTTCATTTCATCTCGTAGGACCCCCTGAGCATTTATTGCACAGTAGCACTAGTGGTTGTGAAGTCTCTTGATTTTTGTTAATCTGGGAATATGTTCTTTCTCACTTTTGTCAGTTACGGGATTCTTTTTTTTTTTTTTTTTTTTTTTTTTTTTAAAGATTTTATTTATTTATCTGACAGAGAGAAATCACAAGTAGGCAGAGAGGCAGGCAGAGAGAGAGGAGGAAGCAGGCTCCCCACCGAGCAGAGAGCCCGATGTGGGGCTCGATCCCAGGACCCTGAGATCATGACCCGAGCTGAAGGCAGCGGCTTAACCCACTGAGCCACCCAGGCGCCCCAGTTACGGGATTCTTGATTGATGTTTTCTTCTTTTAGCCCTTTGCCCATATCAACCCACTGCCTTCTGTCTGCCAGAGTTTCTTTTAAAAATTATTTATTTATTTATTTTGAGAGAGAGTACATGCATAAGCAGGGGGGAGGGGCAGGAGAGAGAGAATATCAAGCAGGCTCCCCACTGAGCACAGAGCCCAGTACGGGGCTCCATCTCACGACCCCGAGATCAAGGCCTGAGCTGAAGTCAAGAGTCACACATATAACCAACTGAGCCACCCATCGCCCCTGGCTTCCAAAGTTTCTGATGTGAAAGCTGCTCATTATCTCAGTGGGACTAACTCCGATGTGATGATTTGCTTCTCTTGCTGCTTTCACAATTCTCTTTTTCCTTTGAAAGTTTGATGATAATGTTGTCGAAGTGTTGATCTCTCTGAGTTCATCTTACTTAAAGTGTGTTGGACATCTTTAAGATGGTTGTTTTAAAGTCTTTCTCTAGTAGATCTGTCATCTGGTCTTTTTCCAGGGCAGTTTCCTTTTCTTTATGCCCCACTCTCTACTGTCTGGTTTCCAGAGGGAGAGAAAGTAAGAAATGAAGGGGGCAAAAGGGCACTCGTCCCTTAAATTCCCTGGAAGTCACCTCAGCCAGAGGGGAAGGGTCTGGCTACAATGCAAAGGAGGTGAGACAACAGAGCCCCTCACTTCTTGTCTGCACCCTGTGACCAGACGCAGCCATCAGTGATGCAGCACAGGTCCAGTATTTGGAGGACGTGGTCTTTTTGCCCACCCTGACTCCCACAGCTGTGTGGAGGCTGCTCCAGGAACAGGTGCACAGCTGCCTGCCTTGCGGCAGGTATGGGGGTGGGGTATGGGGGTTGCTATTGTGCTAAGAGCTGAGATTGACCAACTAACTTCACTTTATTGTCCGGGTCTTGTCCTAGAAGTTGCAAGCCTGCAACAAACCCCAGAGCTCCAGAATTGTCATATCAGACAGATTTTGCTGGCCCATTTGTTATCTACGTTGGGGAGGCAGATTCCCAATGCTTCCTACTCAGCTCTCTTCCCAGGATCTTCTCTAGGACATGTATATTTTATAGAGACATTACACAATGCATACATGGATGCATAATCTCCCCAAATGATAGGATTGTTCATCCAGAAAATAGAAGAGACTAAACTAAAAGCCTCTTAGAACAAATAATACAATCTGATAAGGTCACAGATTGCAAGATGAAGGAGCAAAACTCACTGGACTAACACCTTATGCCCAGGACCTAGTAAGATAAGTTTTACGGGAAATGGTCCGCTTCACAGTATTGGCTAAAACTATGAAAAGAACTGTTAAACACCTATATGATAACAGTTTCACGGAGAACAGCCAAAACCAAAAAATCAGGAAGGAGGACCAGAAGTCACAGGTTGAAGTGAAAGGGGCTGCCTGGTGTGTTGGGGGTGGGGGTGGGGGTGTGCAGAGCACGGACTCCTTCATGATAAACCTAAAACTGTTATTTGACTTTTTAAACTATGTTTACAGGGTAGTCTGGTAAAAATTTAAATTGAAAACGTAAAAATTCGCAAAACAGAGCGCATTTGTGAGAAGTTATGACAAGTTTGGAATCTTGAAATCACATTTCATTAAATAAATATTCAAATGCCCTCCAGGAATTTTGTGCCAAGCTACAGTCCCCTCAATGGCAGGTGCCTGTATTAACTTTCCACACTCCACTCACACAGCCCTGGGCGTGAGTGTTTCCTCCAGAGCAGGGCACCTAGGGAATGACATTTGAGTTCAGGCTCAGAATTTGCACAATCCTGGGAGTGAGAACCTCCTTAAATTTTGTGTCCTCGTGCCTCACTTCATCCAAGGCCTGGCCCTGAGTGTGTCCCTGGGTCATTACAGGGATTAATACCACCACTGAAGACTTGAAAGAAGTGGAACTGGGAACACCTGTCACATTCCCACAGGTCTACCTCGCCCGGATATTGGTTGGATCCTGGATTAGGACTGTGATGCAACCGTCATTCTACTTTCCATCTCTGTGAATTGATCTTTTTTTTTTTTTGATCCTAACATTCCACATTATATCACATTGGCCACCACATTGATGACATTATACTGATTGGATCTGATAAGAAATAGCAAGAAGTACGTGAGATGTCTTAAGAAGACATGCGTGAACCTGAGAGTGGGAGACATCCCTCCCCTCCAAAAGCCCAGGAGCCTGTGATTTCTAAGTTTCTGGGAGTTATTTGGTCTGGTGGATTTTTTAATATCCTCTCTAAGTTCAAAGACAATTTGTTGGGCCTGTTGACATCTACCATGAAAAAAAAAGAGGCAAATGCTTGGTAGGTCTTTTTAGATTTTGGAAGCAACACATTTCAGTGCGCTGTGCTGTTGTCCATCTGGCCAGTTTCAAGAGGAGACCAGAAGGGAAGGCTCTGCAGATCCAGGCTGCTCTACACACACCAGTGAATCTACCCCCCAGGCTCTGGGATCCGGCAGGTCCACCAGGACTCAAAATTTCCCTAACTGGTGTCAATGGGAGAATCAGAGCCAGATCTCTAGAACTGAGGACCAAGTCTATGTTTTCTTCTGGAGATGACTGTTTTCCTTCTGAGAAACTGCTTCTGACCTTATATGCGATCCGATGGAGACTGAATGCCCAAGCATGGGACACTGGCGACCATTTTGCCTGAGTTTCCCATCATGAGCTAAAAGTTGTTGTTGGACCCACCTCGCCATAAGGTTTGGTGGGGGTGACCACATTTCATCATCATATGAAAGTAGCATGTGAGAGTCTGAGCTCAGGCACGTCCACGAGGCACAAGTCATGGGCACGGAAGGTGGCTAAGATGTCTTCAACAGCGGCTCCCGCTGCATGGCTTCCCCTCCCCCCGTCTGTGCCTGTGGCCTCCTGCGATGGTGAACAACTTCCTGGGATGTTGAGTTGAAAACTCAAGCCTACTTGACCGATGGGTCTGCGCGATGTGCTAGTTCCATGAGAACGTGGACAGCTGTAGCCGCAGCCGCAATCCGTGGGTGCCCTGGAGGACGTGCGGAAGGAACGTCCCTCTAGGGTGCGGAACTCGGAGCAGCACATTCGCTTGTCCGCTAGATCTCGACCGAGAGATGGCCAGAGGTGCAGATCCACGCTAACCTGGACAGTTGCTCACAGTTTGGCTGGACGGGGAAGGACTCAGGGAAAAACAAACAAACAAACAAACAAAACAGAACTGGGAGTTTGGTGACAAGAAAAACCGGGTAAGAGGTGTGTAGACGGACATCTCCAAGTGGGCCAAGATCAGGAAGACATGTGCACACTTTACGAGCGCCCACCCAAGGGCACCCTCCCCAGAAGAGACCCTTCCTCATCAGGCGAGAGAATGAAGCTCTGCAGAGATGTCTGTCAGCCTCGGTCTTTGCTTGCTGGGGCGCCACGAACGAGCACCACAGCCTGGGGCATTCAAGCAACAGAGACGGATGTCTCACAGCTCTGGAAGCTGAAGAAGACAAGCTGGTGGCAGGCGGCTTCCTTCCGAGGCTGGGAGAAGCGTCCCTTCCGTGCCGGTGGCTCTCTGGAGGGCTGACGCTCCCCGGCTGGGAGAGACATGACCCCCGTCTCCGCCTTCTCTCCACACGGAGCTCTCCCCGCGCGGCCGCCTCCACAGTCCCCCCTCTCTAAAGGCGCAGTCATACCGGGTGAGCTCAACCCCAAAGACTTCGTTGTCCTTCGTTCTCTGCGAGGATCCGATCTCCAGCTCAGGTCGTCGGCTCAGGTACTGGGCACTGGGACTTCGGTATGAGCTGGGGGGGGGGGGGGGCACAATTCAGCCCCAAGCGGCCTCTTTCCCAGGCCACTCCGCTGCTTTCTCAACAGACCCACGAACAAAGTAGCTAAGGTGACAGGGATGGAGGCTGTTTGTGGGCTCAGCGACACGGGCTTCCTCTTACCAGGCGCCCTGGCCCCTGCCGAGTGCCTCACCCGACAAGCGCGCAGACCCTCGCTTAGCCCTGGGCGCCCGGTCCCTGGAGCACGCAGCCACCCGCCCGGACCGCTTCTGTCTGGGAGGGGCACTGGGTCACCCTCTGGAAGGGACGCGTTCTGGAATGGCCTTGGCTTCCTCGCCCTCCTCATGCCCCGTTAGCCCCACGCTTCCCGGGCTCGCAGGGGGCCTCCGCCGCCGTCACGGGTCGCACAGCCCTGCTTCTGGCCAAGGGGTCAGGTCTCCGCCGCGGACGGTGTGGCAGGGTGGGCTGCACTGTGGGCTCGTGGCCGTGGACTTCGCTGGAGTCCCCACGGCCCCCCTCACCCGGAAGTGGCCGCCGGAGCCAAAGGCCGCGCGGCCCCCCAAAGGGTCAGTTATGGGCCAGTGGGGAGACGGCACCGGCAGCGACGGGCTCTGTGTCGCAGGGTTGCCCTTGGAGTTGTTAGTGTTATTAGGACCCCCAGGGGTGGATACAGCTGCTCTGCGCGTCTCCGCACCGCCGACAAGCGTCTTCCGTGGGGAGGGACAGGTGGGCCGAGCCCGGGGCGGCTTTCATGACGGCTCGGTGCATGCAGAAGAGCCTGCGCGGCAGCGGAGTGCTTCTCGTCGCTCTCCTGCCAACCGGCCCCAAACTCATCTTTCATCGGCCTCTGTGGCATTCTGGAACTTTCTCCGTCAGTAGAGGGCGCTGGAGAGACAGCCCAGGAGGACGGGTTGTGCCGTGCACCGGGCGGTCTCCCCAGGACGCTTCCTGCACCGTCACCCCGGCCGCTTGCGGCAGGTTTGAGCACCGCGCCCTCCGCCCTCCGTGCCGGTGCGCCTCCGACCTGCAACCCCGGGGCGCAACCTTCCAGCAGGTTCTGCTGGCAGAGCATCTCTGCGAACAGCACCAAGGCTGCATCCTCTCCAGGGAGGCCCGACTGAGGCCCAGTGCGGGGGCTGGGGGTGAGGAGACCCTTCTGGATTTACCCCTTCCTTGGCGCTCTGCCTCAGTGGTCCCACATACCTGCTCTGCCTGTATTTTTAGGGTTTTCATCCTCTCGCTAGCTGACCCCTTGTGACCCCAAGCCCCTGCTACAGGCTTCTTTAGAAGTCCTCTGTTCCAATTTCTGGGGCGTCCCCCCTCTTGATTGGGCCCTGAATGATGGAAAGACTAGGAAGTTGCTCGGCTACCAACATGGGCAGTTGGTTACAGCAAAGGAGGGCCCCTGGGTGGGCAGAGCTCGGCGCAGATGCAGGGCGGTGGAGTCCAGGGCTGTCCAGGAGACAGCAGGCAGCTCCTTACCTGAGGGGTCCCTTCCCTTATTATTTTTTAAAGATTTATTTATTTATTTTTGAAAGCGAGAGCGCGCAAGCCAGGGGAGGGGCAGAGGGAAAGGGAATCCCCAGCAGACTCCTAGGTCAGCGCAGAGCCCAGTGCAGGGCTCAGTCCCACAACCCTGAGATCATGACCTGAGCCAAAATCAAGAGTCAGACACTGAACCCATTGAGCCACTCAGATGCTCCACTCCCACCCACCCCCCATTAAATGATGTCACCAACCATCACCATCCTTTCCCTGCACCTCCACTCTGTGTTGAGCATGTCAGACAACTGACTTGTGTTTTTAGTTCTTGGGGTGTGGGTCTGGAGTTGCTGGCCCAAGGAGCTACACAGAAAAACTCCTCTACATTCGGTCCCACTAAAGGTCAGAGATCATGTTTGGCCCGCCTGGTCCATGACTGGATAAGACCGGGTGATCTGGGGATGGGGGCGACCCTGTGATTCACAAGGGAAGCACTTCTAGTCACAAGACAAATTGGGGAAAATGCCACGAACACTTCAGTTTCCCCAGCAAAGGGAATCCTGTTTCTCTTGAATGTGGACCTGGTCGTGTGAGTGTGACTGGCTTTGACCACGGGGTCGTTAGCAAAAATGTGCACAAGTAGAAGCTGGAAAAGCACTCGTGTACTAGGTTCACCTTTGCTTGTTTCCAGAACCTTCCGGCCTGTGTGTGAACAAGCCCAGGCTAGCGTCGTGAGAGAGGAGGTGCCCTGGGTGTTCTAGCCATCCCCCTTGACCCTGACAACCCCCAGACCCTCATGGTGTCTCTGCAGGGACAGTCACTGCCCCTATGGAAGCCTTGACCACCTGACTCACTGTCGTCCTTAACAGATCACCCACCTAGAAGGCTCAGAGAATCAGGGTATCTTTCCTTCCCAGGGTCATGCCAACACAGCCTTCCTACCTGAGCTCTGGCATGACCCATCACAAGCCTGATCCATCCACTGAGTCCCAGGACTGTCCACTGCTCTAAAGCGAGGGCCAGACGCCAGGAGTTAAAGCCGATCGGTGCCTGCCCAGGTTGGCAGGCACCCGTCTCGCTTCTCTTCACCAGGGCCCTCACTGCCGGGTCTCTCCCTGGCATCCTCAGAAGTCACCTGCCCCATGATTCCGTCAGTGTTCTTGGGGCCTTCTGCATCCACAGGCTGCCTCCTGGTTCCTGGAGCCCTCAGCACTCCCCATGTCAGCACACCGTCCCAAGGTCCTACCCTCCCCTCCCCCAGCCCCCATCCTCAGTGACTGCATCACTTCCACGACCTTGGCTGCAAGGGTCCTCCTCTGTGGCCCCAGTCCTCTGGCCTGGCACTCCCTCCCTGCTGTGACTCTACCCCAGCAGTCCCCCACCTGACCCTCCTCTGACCCAGTCTGATTCCACAGCCCCTCCTGCCTGCCCAGCCCCCAGGACCATGGCCTTGACCTCTCCCGGTGAGCCCCTCTCCATGCTGTAGCTCTGCTCACCCCTGGTGGGACCGCCTGACCAAAGCCCTGTTCTCAGTTAAACCCAGCTCTGGAACCCCGGGTAGACTCCCGAGCACTGAACTTGGCTGCAGAAAATCTCAGGCTGCAGATGAACCCACTTGAAAGGGTACTTGACCTTGATGGACAATCCCACACCCAAGACCCCGGACCTCATCTCCTTTCCCCTCAAGCCCCCCACCACACTGGCTTCCATCCTCAAATAAATGTCAGATTATAGAATGTGGATGTGTAACACATTCATGTGGCTCAGTAATAAAAATTTAAACTAGGATATATAGTGAACTAGCTCCTTCCCATCTGTCTCCCTCCCCATCGCCCTCCTACCTCCTGCTCTCTCCTTCCCCATTCCTCATGCGCACGCGCGCGTGCACACACACACATGCACACACACATGCACGCACACCCCTGTGTGCCCACACACTCACAAGTAATCACTCTTATTAGTTTCTGGTGTATTCTTCCAGGCTGCTTTAATGCACACGCAGGCGAATACAAATGAATATATTCTACATGTGATGTGTAAGGTACCAGGTTCTCTCTGTGTCTTTCCCCACTTTTATTTATTTGGATGCAACACACCGCAAACTGCTCTGCATTGTGCTTCTCTCTCCAGGACATTCTGTATTGGAACCATTTCCACACCAGGACAGAGGGAGCTTCCTCAGGCTTCCGTACAGCTGTATCGTTCCCCGTTGTCTGGTGCCCGGGGGCTACTGATGGACAGGTGGGGAGTTTACAGCACTTTGCTACTACATGGTGACTGGCCTGGTACCTGCATCGCTAGGCGTGGATATTAAGAGTATGGATGAGATTCATTCCTGGAGGGGCGCCTGGGTGGCCCAGTCGGTTAAGTGTCTGCCTTCGGCTCAGGTCATGATCCCCGGGGCCTGCAGTGAGCTCCTTGCTCAGCGGGGAGCCTGCTTCTCCCTCTACCGCTGACTCTCCCTCTCTTTGCGTGCGCACGCGCTCTCTCTCTGACAAATAAATAAAGTCTTTTAATATTTTTCATTTCTGGAATGGCTGGTTCACAGAGGTTTTGCTGACGTGACCCCTGCTGCCAGACGGCCCTCCCAGCACAGCAAGTGGCAGTGGCCGAAGGCTGTCAGCCTTGCCAAGCAGACTCTTGTCACCCACTTGGGTCTTGGACAATCTAATGAGATGTACTCTTTCTGCAGACCTTTCAAACGTCACTCCCCAAGTCTCCCCTCGGGCCTCCTCCTGCTCCCGTCAGGCCCTCCTCCTCCGGGAGATGACACCATTGTCCCCCTGGTTTGCTTAGGGGCGGGCTCTTCTCTCACTTCAGAAGCCAACCCCGTCTCCCCACCATCACAGCCTTCCTTGACATCATCATCTCCCCAGGCAACGCCAGCACCCCTTAAAGGCTCCCCCCAGCCCTGTTCTCCAGGCGGCACCCGGAAGGCTCTTTGAGTCGAATGTCCCATCAGTCCCAGCTGCCTCTTCAAAACCCTCAGTGCTTTCACGGCTGGAGTGAACCCCAACTCCCAGCCCCAACTAGGGTTCTCAGACCCCTGCCTCCCACCTTCACGTCCCACCCCCAACCCCAGTGCTCTTTCCCTCAAACTGGCTCTTTCCCTCCAACTGGAGCCCTTCCAGCACCACCACCCCCCTGCCCTTTGCCCCCTGCTGTTCCCTCCCCTGCACGGCTCTGCCCAGGTCTGTGTAAGTGGTCTTGTCAAGTCTGGGGTCCCAAACCAACCGTATCCTCCTGCGTGAGCAGCCTCACGGCTGTAATCGGCCTCAATCTCTCTGAGTCACTCCCACCCCATCACCCCACTGCACTTGGACCTGAACTGTTTGTTTGCTTGCTCTGTTTCTTGTGCGCGCTGGGAATGTCAGTCCTTCTGGGTGGCCTTGGCCAACTCTCCCCACTGTCCCGCCCCCAGCAGGGATGGGGGAGGGTCCGAGGGCCCCATCAGGGCTGGTGACCCGACTGACTACAGATTCCCTTCCCATTCACAGGGGCCCCGTGTCCACGTATGAACTTAGAGTAGGTGGCCACCCCTGTCCAGGCTGTCCCCTCAGTGCCCTGAGCCTGGTGACTCACTCCTCCACTGGGGTTGGATCCTTCCCCTAAGGGGATTTTTCCCACAGGGGTGGGAGAGGAGGGGGAAGGACAGGGAAGTTCCTGAAGTGAAAACCTTAATGGTAGCACAGCCTGTGACCTCGTGTCCCTTGTGCCCCTTCTAGTCCCCTTTGAGTCCTGTTCCTCATTCCTCCTGGAGCTCTGCCTGTCCAAGGGGGTGGGGTGGGGGTGGGGCAGAGGTGGGGCTCTGGGGTCCTCGCCCCTCTCCTGTGCTCCGAAGACCCCCACCCTCTGCGGCTACAGCCAGTCTGGGGTCCTGGCTCCCCAGCCTTTCCTGTCTTTAGGTCTATCAGGTCAGCCTGGGCAGAGGAATCTAAAGCTGGTTCTAGGCGCCTTCACTCCCTGTGGGCAGTACCGAGGGGGAAGGGTACGCTGGCCCTGGCAGCCCTAGCACCCCCCCCACCCCCACCCCCGCCCCTCACTCCCCAACCCCCACTCCTGCTGCCCCTGTGTAGACCCGTGGGCCCAGCTGAACAGAGGGGAAGGAGGATCCCAGGGTCCCAGTTCCCCTCTGTCCTTGCTCCCCACTGCCAGGCTGCTCCAGCCCCCCCACTGGAAGTGGCTGAAAGGGCCCCCCAGAACCCCAGATGCCACCTGTGGCTCCCCTGGGGCCCCTCCCTCAGCCGTGTGGAATGGAGGGGATCGGGTCCTTAGGGACTCGGCCCTTCTCCAAATCCTGGACCAGGTGAACTAGTGTGCAGGTGAGCTGGGCCGTCTCTGGAGACAGACTGTGCGGCTCCTCCGACCACAGCTGCAGCTTTGAGGTCAGTTCCAGAAATATAAGGGTAGGTTCCCACTGGGTCCTGTGAGTGGGCTTGAAATGACTGTCTGAGGTCCACCCCCCTCCTCCCTCCTCCTCAGAAGGCATGTAGGGGAGACCAAAGGGGCTTATGGTCCCGTTTACAGGTAAGGAAACTGAGGCATAGAAGAGGGAAACGACTGGCCGTGCCCCATAGGCAGAGCCGGCCCCCCAAAGCTCAAGGGGGAGGAGGCACCATAGGCTGGACTCACAGGGGGTCTGACACAGAGCCTGGGAGACAGGATTTCCCAGGCCCAGGAGGCTGAGAAAGTCACCGCTGTCCCTTTCTGCTCCCCAAATAAATCACTCCAAGCCACTTTGGAAATCAGTTTTATATTAAGGTATAAAAACTCAGACCCTGTCCTGAGTACATATGTACAAAAGCAGTACTATCAAAAATAATATTAACAACATCAACCACACGAATTCCTACAAACGTACAAAAGCCCTGTGCACCATTTACATGGGCCAGTTCCTGGCCACAGTACCTGGAGAGGAGGGGGGCGGGGACAAGCCCAAGGGCACTTGCTCCAGACCCCATCTCAGCATGCTCAGGGGCACACGGCTGAGACCCGCCATAAGGCTCAGGGGGCCTCGTGGGTTGGTAGAGGTCTAGGCTCGTTCCTGAAGCCACGTTTTCCCGGGGTGGGCTAAGGCACCGTTGGGGGTAGGGGGAGGCCAGGGGCAAATCATGCCCCCGCCCCCCCCCAAGCCCACGCCCTAGCACCTGCCACCTGTGATTACATCAGGGTCTGTGGCAAAGTGCCTGAGGTTACAGGTGGGGTAAGGCTGCTAATCAGCTAACCCTAAAACAGGGGCTGATCCCGTATCATCTGGGTGGGGCAAAGGTCAACAAAAGGGTCCTTAAAAGTGGGAGAGGGTGTAGGAGTGGAGGTCTGAGGTCTGTGGTGTAAAAAGACTTGATGGGCTGCTGCTGGCTTTGAAGATGGAGGGAGCCGCAGGCCAGGGAATACAGACAGCCTCTAAAAATCGGGAGAAGCAAGGAAATTCCCCCAGAACCTTCCAGAAGGAACCAGCCCTGCTGACACCTTGGCTTTAGCCCATGAGACCTGCGTTGGACTTCTGACCTCCAGGGCTGAAAGCTAAGTTTTGGTTTCAACCACGACGTTTGTGGAAATGTGCTCCAGCAGCAAGAGGACACTGACCCAGAGGCCAGGGGGTCAGAGGTCAAGTCAGCCCTGCCCAGATCTCAGGCTGACTTCCAGGTAGAGGCCCCACGGAGGGCCCCCGTCCGGGCCTATCCCTGCGTGGAAGACCCAGGATGTCCAGGGTCCAGATAAGAGTTCATTGTTTTCTTCTTTCTAGCTCTGCCTTCGCTTCCGCGGACACACTGAGCCCCACTCACTATCCTGGGCCAGAGGAGGCGGGATGGGCAAGCCTAGTGCTGGGCAGCTGGGAAGGTGCTCAGGCCCAGCCAGGAGGAGGACAGTTACGACATACTGTGGAGGGGCCCCCTGGACGGGAGGTAACCCGGGATCTCTGGGCCACTCCCCCTCCTGGCTCCCCGCTTTAGTATACACACGATCAATCGTCATTTACAAGGAGTTTCTCGGGGATGAACTCATGGCCTCCCCACGATGGCGCCCCTGCCCGTACGGGCCTATCCAGTCCAGCTGCCCAGGGGCTCACGCCTTAGCCAAGGCTGGGCAGAAGCAGCAGCAGGAGGCACGAAGCCTATTGAGGGGCCGTGAAGTGGGGTGGTTGCCCACCAAGGGGGTGGTGTCCGATGCTTGCTGGGGGCTCCCAAGTAGGCCAGGCCGCAGGGAAAGCTAACCGACCTTTATAAGTGAAAATAGGGGCTTGGAGGACTGGTGCGTCCCCATGCTGACATCCAGGATGCTTCGGATGCTCCTGACATCGCCGCTTGACAAGTTGCCCTTGATGGCCAAGATGGCACTCAGGTGGCCTTTGCTGGCGAGGAGAGCATCCGTCAGTCCAGCCTCGTCCCCAACACCCCTACTCACACCTCTTCCCAGATCCCCAGACTCCTCGCCCAAGCCACAAGGGCCCTGCAGCCAAGCCCCCGTCCACGAGGGGGTCGTAGTCTCCTTTCCCCACCGTGCTCCAGCAGCCCCGGACACCTGTCCTTCCCTAGAGGGCACCAAACACCTGCCTGCCTCAGGTCTTTGCACTGGCTGTTCCCCCTGAAATGTTCTTCCCCATGCTCCGGTGATGAGCAGCTCCTTCTCACACCTTGGGCCTCAGTGAAAGTGTCACTGCCCCCAGGATTTCCCATCTCTGAAGTCAGCACCTCCTGCCCTCACAACCTTGCTTAAATAATCTTTACAGCTCATAACTATTTCTTTCCTTGGCTACTCATTATTATTAAAGCTCATTAGGCCGTAAGCTACATAAGGGAGGACTGAGACCTGGTCTGTCTTATACTTCATTGTATCCCAATACCTACAACAGAGCCCAGCACTTAGCGGGAAATACTTAGTAACTGGTAGGATGGGTGGGTAGGTGGATGGAGGATGGGGGGGTAGATGCATGAGTGGATGGAGGGATGAGTGGGAGGATGGACAGATGGATGTTTGGGTAGAAGGTGAGAGCAGGTGGATGGATAGATCTATGGATGGGGAGATGAGCAGATGGGTGTCTTTACGGGTAGACGGATGAACAGGTGAGTGTGTAGATAAGCCGATAGGCAGGTGGATGCATGGAGGGGATCAAAAAGAGGCTAGACTAGGCCAGACTGGGATAGGCACTCCAACTCAAAACTGCTCAAACTTTCCCCACCACATCAGAGGACCCAGCCTAGACAGAGTCACCCTAGCTCACCGGATCGTAGGTTGGGGGGTAAGCCTCCACTCTGATCACCCCCAGGCTGACCCCAGGCGTGGACCGCAGCTTAGCAAGGCTTCCAGCAGGTCCCTAGTGTCTCTGCTCTCGATTTCCCCTCTAAGGGGCAGTATCAGATCAGGCTAAAGGCATGGACTGCGGGGCCAGTGGACCTGGTTTTGGCATCTTGGCTTTACCCCTGGCTAGCTGTGTTGCCTCAGACACCTTCCTGAAGCTTTCCAGGCCTCATCTGCAGGGTGGGAATGAAAAGCATCCCCTTCGTAAGGCTGGAGTGAGCTTCCAGTGAATGAGCCACTGTAAACATCTTAGCACGGTGTCCAGCGCTCGGCCAGCCCTCCGCCAGGGTTAACGGCTGGGACTGGAATCAGCCCTAGCAACCCCGCGGCCCCGAGGCCAGTTCCCCCAGGCTCTGGCCAGCGCTAGCAGGGCCTTGCGGACGGCCCCGTCTTGCGGTGCCCTGGCTCTCACCTGAAGTCGGGGTACCAGGTAGCATAAGTGGCCACCTCAATCTTGATGGCACTGGGGTCCTGCAGGCGGATGATCTCGGCGAGCTTGGGGAGGGCGTGATGCAGCCAGGTTGCCGAGGAGCCCTGCGGGCATAGGTCTGGTTGGAGGCGGGCCGCGCCTTCCGGGAGGGGCCCCCCAAGGGCCCAGAGATGCTCAGGTCAGAACTACTCCAGTGGGCGGGGGTAAGGGGGGGCCCCTGCAGGACTTGGGGGAGGGGCAGGCAGGAGCCTACGCACGTTCTGGGCGCAGAAGCGCTGGATGGCGTCGCCGTTGGCCAGGATGTGCCCGGCCAGCTGCTGCTGCTGCTCCACCGTCTTGAGGACGAGGCTCCGCTTGCTGAGGCGGGTGATGTACTCCTTCACCAGGTGCAGGTGCACGACCTCCACGAGCTCCTGGAAGGGTGAGCGGGCAGGGCGGTGTGAGCCGCCGCTAGCGGGGAGCTCACCCCCTTCCCTCTGAGCCCCGAAGCTGGGAGTCCAGGGAGGGGCAGAGGCATATACGCGCTCGTGTGTGAGTGTGCGTGTGTTTGCAGGTGTGCCTGGCACCTGTGTTAGGGTGCGTGTCCAGACTGTCCCCCATCCCTCTATCCCCCTCCCCCGCCAGGCCCAACCCCCAGCCCAGCACCACCTCACCTCCCGGAAACAGTCGAGCAGCTCCGAGAACTCCGGCAGCCTGTCGGCCACGGTGGAGAGGATTTCCTCCAGGGTCTGTTCCGGGGCCGCCCAGCGGGTCTGCGTGAACTTCTTGAACAGCGGCTATGACGGGAGAGAGGCAGGATGTCTGGTCACACCCCACAGACACACGCACGGTGACACACATACAGCCGGGTGCAGGGGCAAGGGGGATCCCAAGGACTCGGGACCCCAAGGCACTGGGGCGGAACTCGGGCCCTGTTCCCAGACCGGAAGCGGAGACAGGGCCCCTGCACCCATCTCTAAGGTCAACCAGCTGCTGCTCTGGGGCCGGGAGGCCATCTGCCAGCCTTGAGGCCTTTTCCATTGCCTCCCTCTGAAATAAATAAATTCCTGCATAAATAAGGACTTGTGCTTGGCTGGGCCTATGAGGACCTGTGCCAAGTCATCAGGGGTCACCGCCCGGCCTTCACGCCCGGTTGGTTACTCACAGCCTTCCACCTTGGGCAGTAGGGACAGGGCAGGCTCCCATGGAAAGCGGGCAGGGAGCTCCTACTTCTTCCCTCCAGGGACCGCTGCCTCCCTCTCTGCTAAGGGAGCCAAGGGGTTTCTGTGGACTATTTGGCCCATGGCAGACGGGGCAGCGGCTGCCACAGGCTCTGTGCATCCCCGCTGGAAGGGAGTCATGGGGATGGGGATGGGACGCAGACAGGTCTAGGGACAGCTGGAGAAGGTGTGCACAGGCCTGGGCTGAGTCTCTGCGCGGAAGGGGCACGAAGCGTCCTCTGCAGGTTCCCAGCCCAAGGGGCCCCTGTGAGGCCAAGCCCAGGCTGAAGGGGTGGGGACAAGGTCAAAACTGCTCAGTGGCCCCCATCACCTGGGCCTGCATCTGCCATCTCTCCCTTCCCGGTCTCTCCCTGCGTCTCCCTGCCCACGCTAAGCTCGGCAGGCTCCCTGGGGAGGCTCCAGTACCTTCAGGTCCCCGAACAGGCGCTGGAGCAGGGTGTCAAAGCCTCGACTCTTCAGCTCACTCAGGGGGTCCAGCAGGTGGCCCGGGAGGTCCTGTGGGTTCTGCCACTTCTGCTCCATGGATGTCCTGAAGAGACACAGATGGGGCAGAGAGATCACACCAGCCCTGTCCAGACCAGAGTCTCCCACCCAGAGAGCCCACTGGCCCTAAGCAAATCTTCCTAAACCGTCTCCCCACTGTAGAACCCTCGGTGACTCCCCATTCCCTATGGAAGCAAGTCCGGACCATCCCATCCCTGCTCTGGGGGCAGCACTCAGGCTTCCCACCCCCAGGAACACCTGCCACCACCTGCTCTTAATTCCCATTTGCCTAACGGACACAGCCTCCGCATCCATTTCCTAGGGGCCCTAAAAGAAACAAATAAGGCATAGAGCCTTTGCGTGAATGCCTGACCCAGCAGCACCCGAAAAATGTTTGCTGCTGCCCCTACAGACCTTACAGACCCAATTCCTCACAGCCAGGTGCTTCGTAATCCCACGTCTTTGCTTAGGCTGTGCCTCCCCTCCCCCTCCCAGCCATACTCCTCCTCCAAGCGACTGGCAGGCCCAGTGAGTCCCGCTCCCACAAACCCCTCCTAGCACCCTTACCCCCTTACCGGAGGGACAGACAGTTGTTGATGTTGGCGATGACATTGCCCCTGTAATTTCTCAGCTGTCTGCATCTCTCCAGAAAGTCATCAAAGGCTCGCTGGTAGCTGGTGAAACCGGAAGGGGCACATGCAAGGCCCAGCACAAACACTGGGACAATAGCAGCCTTGGGCCTGCCTCTTAGCCCCGCCCCGCCCCCCCAGGCCTAGAGAGTGCGTTTCCGGTTGGCAGGCTCCTGGCAGCCCAGGGAGGGGATGCCAGCCCCTAAGCATCGTGTAACTGGCTTGGCAGGCCAAGGTCAGAGGACCCAAGGACCCTGAGGAGTTCCTGCTGCCCCTACTCCTCCCCTCAGATCCTTCTACAGCTGGAAGCCAGTTAGGGTGTAGGGGAGTCAATGGGTAGATGCCGGAGACCCTGGAGGCGGGGAGAGAGGCAGCCTAGAGAAACGGAGGGCTGGAGCCCTGGAGCACCACCAGAAGGGAGGCCAGGGCCTCAGTCCCCCGGGAGGCATCGTCTTTGCAGCTGTGGGCTTCCTGCTGGGTGGCAGGATCACCGAGACTCTCAGGGCTCAGGTGGAAGGTTTGGGGAGGATGGAAGGACTCCTGCTCCTAGTGACAGACACTCCAGAGGCAGGAAGGGGACACTGATGTAGCTCGGATACCCACGCGGGACGTGAGGGAGCACAGGTAGCTCTGAGAGAAGTGGCCACAGGGACCACCCCCCAGCCCCCCACCCCCGCAGGCACCCGCAGGCGACACCCACCTCCTCAGGAACGCAGCCAGCTCCAGCAGCAGCACGTGCTTTATCTGCACGCCCAGTTCCAGGGTGA
This sequence comes from Lutra lutra, assembly GCF_902655055.1. Lineage (NCBI taxonomy): Eukaryota > Metazoa > Chordata > Mammalia > Carnivora > Mustelidae > Lutra > Lutra lutra. Next base: position 145,035,786 of record NC_062284.1, on the reverse strand, counting down.
TGCTCTCGGCCTTCGCCTGGCCCTGGGAGATGATCTGCAGGGGTGAGGGGTGAGCTGAGACCAGGGGAGGGGAGGACGCTGCAGCAAGGCGGGGGGCACTCAGAGCGGACGCACGCAGACACACACAGGACGGGCCGTAGCACCTGGATGATGTCGATGGCCAGCTCGCTGTGGCAGTGGCCGTCCAGCCTCTGGGGAGCCACGTCCTGGGCCCAGCGCTGGGACTCCAGCTGCAGGGCGCGGGCCATCAGCTCCCTCACACTGGCCTGGGGGCGGGAGAGGGGGGTCAGGGCAGCGCAGAGCCCAGCGGCCCGGCCCACACCAGAGTCCCTGTCAAGCTCCTGGCTGGCGTCCAGCCTGACTCCAAGCCTCCCTGAGCGTCCTTCCTAGCCCGCCCTGGCCCCGGCCCTAGCGCAGCACGGACTCACCACCTCGTTGGACAAGAACGTGGCCTCCAGCAGGCGGATCTGCCGGGGGGGCAGAAGGCTCCCCAGCCGGACTCTCTGTAGCTCTCCTGCCAGCTTGGGGCTGTTGATGATGTCACTGAGGGCACAGGGGGGCTGGCGTGAGGAAGACTGCCCCCACCCAGCACTGCGGCTCATCCAGGAGCCGGCCTTCTCGGCCTCTGTCTCTGTCGGCCCCAGAACTTGATGGCCTTCCGCCCCTCCCTGCTTCTCTGTCTCGGCTGATGGGGTCCAGATCTGCTCAGCTGGGTTCCAGTCAGAAGCCTTGGGATCTCCATGCCTGCCGGGACCCTCTCATTCCCGGCCATCCCCTCCTACTGAAGCAGATTGGCCTTAAGCCACGCTGCCCAATGCCACAAGCACCACCATCTCTCGCCTGGCCGCTGTGGGGACCCGCTCTCCAGCCCTGGCACTACTCCCTTCGCCCAGCAGACCTGACCGCCTTTGGAGTCCAGCCCCCTCCCTGCCACAAGGCCTTTAGCTCCCACAGACAAGACTGGCCGCTGGATCTCCACCCTGTCCCTACCCCATTCCCTCACTGCACTCCAGGCCCCCTGGCCTCGGGTGTCCTGCCTGCCCTGCACCAGCACCCCCTGGCTGGCCCTGCTGCCCCCCGAGGGTGGGTCAGCGCAGGCAGGAAGGGCTGCCCCACCCCAGCTACTGAGTTCTTGTAGCGCCTATGTGGGATCCGGGAGCCCCAGGGACGGCCCAGCCCTCCCTGGCACTTCCTCAGGGGCCTTTGTCTGCCTGGACACTCAAGAAGGGGCCTCTCGCCCTTCTCCCAGCCTGGCTGTGGTGGGGACCCTTTCCTCCCTGTATTCTGGACACTCTGGCCACACAGGGCTCCATGGCAACCCGTGGGACTCCCTCTCTCCAGGACTCTGCTCTGCTGGCCTCAGTTTCCTGCTGTGCCGACCCCAGAGGGCCCCAGGCCCAAAGGCCTGAGGTCACTGGGACAGGAAGACTGAGGTACAAATGCCCAGTATTTCCTGGTGAGTCAGGATAAGCAAAGAAAAACTGTCTCCCGACTGGCCTGTCTAGCCCACAGCCCCTGCCCTCCGCCAGTTTCCCTGTGCCCTGCTGACTCACCCACCAGCCCCGCGGCGCCCTCCCTCTGGCCCCTTGCTGGAGGCTGAGCCACCAACAGTGTCCGTGAGACCACTGGCCACCCAGATGTGTCTCTAAGGTCCTTAGAGGCTGCTCACAGTCTGTACCTCCAGGCTTCCTGCAGACTTTACCCTGGGGGCCTCCCGTGTCCTGGGCATTTCCACCCAGCACCGCACTCCTCACGGAGCATGGACAAATGACAGATGTGCTCAGGACCCCAGGGGGGTCCGGGTGAATCAGAGGGCGCCTGAGGCACACAGTCGGCAGAGCCAGCCTCCCACCCAAGGAGCCCTGGGCCTCGAACCCAGTTCTGTGGTGGGCTCACCAGGTGACCCTGCACAAGGGCCACGGGGCCCTGCTCTGCCCCTCTTCTGTGCGGCCTGGGAGCGCCGGGACAGCCTGCCAGCTAGACACCCGCACACTCTGCACAACTCCCAGGTGTCTGCGCTCAGCCCCGGGCGCTGCAGGATGACTCCTCTGGTTGGGAACACCATCCTCCCTCCACCGACTTCCAGGCCTGCCTTCTCCCCTCCCCTGCCCGCCTCTCTTCCTTCCGGCAGCAGAATTTGGTTCCTCTTCCTCCTGCACCGCCTAGGGGATGGCTTCCTCCACAATGGCACCAACGTGCGGTCAGGGCACCTGCTGGAGGCTCCCAGCCACCGCCACCGCCCTTCCTGCTCTGGATGGTGCCCTGCCTCGCCCCCTCCTCACAAATGGGAGCTCAGGAAGAAGGACGAAGTCCCTGCCGCGCCCCGTGCCTCAGTTTCCCTCACTGTGGAATGCGGCTGAGGATCCCCAGCGCAAAGCTCACCGAGCGCCGCCCCGCTCCCCCCACCCCGAGTCTCCGGGGCCCGAGGCAGAGCCCCCGCCCGAGCCTCCCCGCGCTCACTTGGGGTAGAGGTTCTGCACCCAGACCAGCAGCATGTAGGTGTCGCGCTCGCTCAGCTCGAACTGCGCCATGGCCGCCAGCTGCGCCGCGAAGTGCTCGTGGTAGCTCTCGGCGTAGGCGGCCACCACGTCCACGTCGGCGGGGAACAGCGGCTTCAGCCGCTCCACCACGGCCTCCAGGTCCTCCTTCATGGTGCGGCCCATGTGCAGGAAGACGCGCTCGGCCTCCGAGCGGCCCTCGGCGCCCGCCGCCGGCCTCGCGCACAGGCGCTCCTCGGCCGCCTGCGCCACCTCGCGCCGCCACAGCTGCAGCCAGCGCCGCGGCCGCGCGCTCACCAGCGCCGACGCCCCCGGCCCCGAGGCCCCCGGCCCCGCCGCCTCCGCCTCCGCCGCACGGCGGTCCTCGCGCTCCTGCTCGGCCAGCACGGCCAGGGCCTGGCGCAGCCGCTCGGGCGCCACGTCCAGCGGCCGCCGCAGCAGCCCAAGCACCTGGTCCCGCAGCAGCGCGTACAGCGCCTCCACCTTGCTCTGGCGCCGCACCAGCTCCTCCGCGCTCTCGCCGCCCCGCGCCGCCGCCGCCTGCAGCTCCCGCTCCAGCGCCAGCAGCGGCCCGGCCGCCTCCAGCCGCCCGCGCTCCAGCGCCGCCTTGAGCTCCTCCACTGCGGCCGGGACAGCACGCTCAGCGCCGCCCGCCCGCCCGACGGCGCCCCCCGCCCCCCCCGACCCGGGACAGGGGAAAGCCGGGAGGGGAGACACGGCCCAGCCCATCGCTGCCGGCCTCCCTGCGTCCAGGGTGGGGGGCCCTTCACTCGGATGAGCCCGAGCCCTGCCCAGCACCCCCCGACCTCGCCAGCTCTGATCCCCGATTCCTACCCTGCCCCGGGTCCCAGCCTACCTGTGGGCAGCGGGCGGCTGGACTCAGGCTGGGACTCGGGCTCGCCCTCCGGCTGCGCTGAGCTGGGCTGACCTTTCTTTCGCCCTTTAGTGAAGACGCTGAACATGTTGGCCAGGCCTTTGGGCCTCTTCTTCTTCTGCTTTGTCAACTGGTCCTTGTTGCTCTCCGGGGCTGCCTTGGCCTCCAGGGGCGGGACCAGGTCTTCAGAAGAGGCCTCTGACATGGAGGTCTCGGACTCCCCCTCAGATGTGGAGGGCAACTTCTGGGAGCTTCTGGGAAAGTCAAGAACCCCTGGCACCGTTTGCTGGCCTGGAAGGCCTTGGAAGAAAGTCATCATCTTCAGCATCCCCCTGGCTGGGGCCTGCAGATTGGCAAGGGGAGGGGAATGAGCGAGCCGCAGCAGCAGACAGGTGCACACACAGCAGCTCCCAGGCCAGAGGACACGGCTGCGGCGGCCGCCAGGAGCAGGCGCCATCTCATCTTGCCGTGCGACCATCAGGGTCAGGCTACCTCCTGCACCACAGGGGCACCTACACTTCAGCTTCCTCCCTGGACACCAGTGTCTCAGCACCCACAAGTCCAATACCCCCCAGCACCTCCCCAAATCACCAGAAGCAGGGAAGAATCTGGAGATGCCAAGACTCCCAGACGGAGGGGGCCGTCACTTCATTTTGGCACAAACTTCCTCAGCAGCCCACCCCCTGGGCAAGGAGAAAGGACTGGACGGCATGAGTTCCATCCTGCTTCCCAGGAGGCCCTGGGAGAGGTGGCAGAGCACAGGCTGCCGTCCCACTGCCCAGAGCAGGAATCGCGGTCCAGAAAGGTCGCGACACCAGGGGCTGCTTCATCCTCCCCGCCCCAGCCTCCATCTTGCCTGCTTCTTCTCTTCTCTATGTGGAGCCACAGAGGGATGCTTTGAGCAGAAACAGGGCTGCTCCTGGGGGTGACCACAAGGGGAGCAGAGCCCGACCCCCTCCCTTGGCCTTGGGGCTCAGGTCTAGAACTCATAGTGCCCTCCCAAACTTCAAGGGCTAGGAAAGGACCCTGAAGACTTTCACATGTCAGCAGGGACAAGGGGCCCAATGAGACACCCAGCTGCCTGAGGATCCCCAGTAACTCGGGCCAGGAACCAGGCTTCCGGGCTCCCGTTTCACCCTGGCTGCTCCCAAATGGGATGACATCATCGTCACAAAGGCTTCCACTTTCCGTGCCGTCCCTGGTGCCCATCCCAACTCTTCCGCATTCCCTTTAGGGAGGGCATTGCTATCCTCATTGCACAAAACTGATCCGGGGAAATGTCCCTACAGCTGACAGGTCAGGCTTGTAACTCGGATCATCCAGTGCTGGGTCCCCTACCTCCATGCCCCCCCCACCTGCAGGCCACTTTCGGAGACGTAGGGCCCCCTCATGTCCAGCAGCACCCTCCCCAGCACCATGACCATTACCAAAGCAAAGCCAGCACCAGTGGAGGGAAACATGGCTGAGCCCAGGAGAGGGGAGCAAGGCAGGCCTGGGAGTGGGGAGGAGATAGGGTCGGGCTTCCCTGATGACTGGGGCAATCCAGGACCACGGTGCCTGCCCCCTGCCCTCCCAAGAGTAAATACAATGAGTTGTGACCCGTGCAACACGATGACTTTGATTCACCCCTGCCGCAGCCCTGCAAGGCAGGTGGGGTGATCCCTCACCCAGGAGAAACTGAGGCAGGGAAGGGGGCCGGGGGGTGCTTGCCCCAAGCACATAGCAGGTATGGATTAGGCCTGTCAGACTCTTCCCACAGCCCCTACTATCTCCCTACCAGCCCAGCTACTCCAGGCCTCATCACAACCCCGGACGTTGGCCAGAGCTACCTTGGAGCGGGGGCAGGAAGCCCAAGTTTCTCCCAAAGGGCTTTACCAAGTGCCCTCAGCCACGTCCAACACCACTGGACTGCGGGCGCCCCTCCTGTGCCATTGGGGCTGAGAGTTCCACTCCAGGGCCAAGTGAGGGGCGCTCCAGAGGGCCCCAGAGCCCAGCTGCAAGCAAGGCCACTAGCTCTTCTGCCCTGCCCATCTGCTGGTCTGCTCCTTCCCCTACGCCACGCACCCACAGGAGCTGGGCCGGCCAGCTGACTGTCCAGACCCCCACTTTGCTGTCCAGCTAGGGTGAGGGAAAGGGCTGCTCTGATGCACCAGCCTCACCTCTGCCCACTCACACACACACACACCCAGCCACGAGCGTGCGCACATGCTGGGCTCTGACCTCACACCTGGCTCCTGCAGGTCCCCACATAACCTGGCTGCCTCCTTGCCTCTCTGGTACAAAATCCTCCTCACCCTTCTGGGTCCTGCAACAGCCCCCTCGGCTCCATCCCAGGCCTTGATTTTCAGAGGCAGCTGGTGCAGTGGAAAGAGAAGCAGCAGGGGAGTCATCTAGACCACTCCCTAGCGCGTGGACACCACCACCCTACCACCGTCTGTGAAATGGGCACAAAGACCCCCACCCCACAGTGCTGCTGACAGGAAGTGGTAAAACCCCACAGCCCCGTGCTGGCCCCTCGCCAGCCTTCGCAAGGGTGCCTGTCCTGTTCCTTGTGTCCATCAAGCCAGCCTCAGCACTGGGGTAGAGAAGAGGGCAGGAAAGGCATTCCTTCCAGCCCTGGCTCTAGGCTGGGCACACTGACACAAGGGGCCTGCCTGGTCATAGCATGTAACCACAGCCTGTGGCCCCGCGGTGGCACCCTCTCCTGACCTCCCAGCTTCTCCTCAGGCATCGCACACCCCCCTTTGCTCCTTCCCGGGGTCACGGATCCCGCAGTGAGGACACCCAGACACGGGCAGCAAAGCAGCTCGGCCTCCCGGGGCCAGTCCTCTGCAAAAGGGGCAGGGACCCCTGCACCTTCCTCCACACCCCCCTCCTCGCCCTTTGCAGTCCCAAACCAGGGGCCCCTGCACCCTGGCTTGCCGCGGCGGCCTCAGTTTCCCTAGAAGTGGGGCTGCCGGAGGCCTGCGGGCCCAGGGGCGCTCTGCGCCCCCTCTTTCCCTCCCAGCCCCGGTCGGGCCGTGCCCGCCGCTCCGTCGGGGTAGCCGGCCCGGAGCCCGGGGTGGAGGTGGGCGGGCAGCCGCGCGGGGCGGCAGGGGACGGACGCGGTGCGGGCGGAGGTCACTTACTGTGTCCGGGCCTGGCCGCCGCTGTCCCCGCGGAGCCCGGCGCCGCCTGAAATAGTCGCAGACTCCGCCCCCCTGCCCCCCGCCGCCCCCCCGCCCCGCTCGCCCCGCTCGCCCCGCCCGCGGCGGCCGCGGAAAACCCGCGGGCGGAGGCCAAGGCCGAGCGCGACCCTGCGCGCCCGAGCCCGGAGTCGCGCGCGCCCCTCGAGGGAGCGGGGCTGTCACGCCTTCCCAGCGGCCCGGGCGGTCTGTGGGCGCGGGGAACCGCACCCCGCGCGGCCCGGGCTCGGCCTGGCGCGGGCCCATTGTCCGACGGCGGCCGCCCATTGGCCGGCGGGGCCGCGCGCTCGGGACCCCCTCCCCGCGTCACAGAGCGGCGCCCCGTCCCGCGCGACGACGGTCGCCCCGCCGGGTCCCCGGGACCCCCCGCCCCCGCCCTGGCGCCTTGGGCCGCGCGAGGACTGCTGCGTCGGGGCAGAGCCTTCCCACCCAGGCGGCGGGGAAGGGACCCGGCTGGAGCAGGCGCCTAAGGGGAAGGGGTCCGGGACAGCTCTTGACAAAGGGCACGTCAGCGGGGTGCCCGGCATTCGCTGTCTTGTTTGACAGAGGAACAGGGCTCAGAAAGGCAAGCGACCTGCAGGTCCCGCGGCGTCACACACACCCCCAGACTCCCACGGGACCACTTTCTGGGCCTGCGGTTGGGCCAGGACAGGCTTCGGGACGCACCGGGTCCGGTCCCCGACAGCTCAGGCCTGCTCTCAGGCCGTGCGGCCTTGTCCTTCCTCCACGTAGCGGTTTCTCCGGGTCTGCCGTCGGGTGGGGCATGGGGGGCTGTTGCTGGTGAAGAGCGACCATTAGGGACTCACCTCTCTTTCTCATTTTAGGAATTCCTGCTCTCTGGAAAGAACCATGTCGTTCAGGAATTTCCCAGCTGGGCACCAGCTTCCCTTTTCCTTCATTGCTAGAACCCCTGCCCCTCCCATGTTTTGTTTGCCCCACCCTTGGTGTCGCCCTCTGGTGGACTCCCTGCTCCCCCAGCAGCTGGGCACAGATCTCTGGGCCCTGGGAGTGGGCGGTGGGGAGAGGGAGGTGGAGGTGCCTCTTGGGACTGAGAACTTCCTTTTCCTCCTTGGGAATGGAAGTCAAGTGCTAGGTTTGGGCTTGCCAGTAATCCTGTCCCTGGGGTTCCTTGTGGGGAGGGGGATGCCAGAAAGTGGCCCACACTCTTCCCTTGAGTCCCTGGGGGAGGGGGTCGAGGGCTGACAGAGTTCACATGATCCCTCAGAGCCACAGTGCCTCAGGGCTGGGAGGGTCACTCCATTTGCTCTCAGTGAACAGATGGGGAGACAAAAGGCCAGGTCCCCAAATTCATCCAGCGACATAGGGCCAGGGCCGATGAGGATGGAAAGCAGAGCTCCTGGCTCATTGCCTCTGTGGCTGCTTCCTGTAGCCTCCTTGTGCAATCCCCACACTTTCCGGCCAGGCCTCCTCTCCTCACCCCAAACAGATTGGGAAATTGCTGGGGAATCTGAAGCTTTCTGAGTCATAGGGTGGGGGCAGGGGGTGTGGTTGTCAGGCCTGATGATCCCACCATCCCCTCAGAGCCCAGGATCCTGATCAGGGGAGGCAGGAAGGACACTTCCCGGGTTGGGGCCTGGGCGGCCGACCTCGTCCCTGGATGTCCAGGCTGCCTGAGCTCCCTCTCCATGGCCTCACCCTGAGCAGCAGCCAGGAGTCTGCCTTCTCCTTTGTGCTTGCACCGGTCCCTTTCCCTTTCCCTGAGTTAAGATAGGAGGGTTGGGGGTCCCCCATATGGAGTCCCCAACACAAGGGGCTTCATAGGGCCAAGGGATGATAGGCAGCGGGGCAGGCGCTACCCTTACCCCCTCGTGATAGATGAGGAAGCCGTGTTCAAGGGGCCAGACACTTCCAGAGGGAGCCAAACCAGCCAAGAATTCCATCCCCAGCAGGAAATGAGCATCAGACATGCTCGGCTGGCTCGGGAGTATTCCTGGCCAGCTGCTGTCCCATTTGCCATCTCCCCAGGGGATGGGCAGGGGAGAGCAGGCCAGCTCCACCTGGGAGAGAGGACAGCGGTGGAAGCCAGAAGCCGACTGCCAGCAGACCTCCCCAGTCCAGCCTAGAAGTCAAGTGTGCGGCACTGGGAGCAGCAGCCAGCTCCTCACTGTGAACTCGGGGCCTCAGAAGCCCAGGACCGTGGGCAGACCTCCCTGCCCTCTGCTCAGACATGACAGCGGACCGTTTTTTTCAACTGTGATAAAACACACAGAACCAAATTTACCATATTGACCTTTTTAAGCGTACAGTTCAGGGACATGTACATTATCACCCAACACCCATCTCCGGAGCATTCCTCACTTCGCAAGAATGAGGCTCCGAAATTATTAACCCTATTCCCCCTAGCCTCCTTCCCCCCACCCCTGGAGATCACTGTCCTCCTTTCTCTCCATGAATGTGACTATTCTGAGCAGCTGATAGAAGTGGTGCCCTAAGAGTGTTCGTCCGTTTGTAACTGGCTTACTTCACTCAGCGTGATGCCCCCAAGGTCCGGCCGCATTATAGCAGGTGTCAGATTTTCCTTCCTTTCTACCGTTGAATAATGTTTCACTGTTATCGGTCCGTGGTCGCTGGGGTCGCTGCCCCCTCTCGGCTATTGTGAATAACACTGCCCTGAACACGGGTGAGCGAATACGGAACCGCCTGCTTCCAGTTCTGTGGGTAGACAAGTGACTCTCCTTGAACTTGGTGCCACCCTCTGTTCTAAATGCTTGGCGTGCATTAACTGATTTCATCAGACCATCTTAGGAAATGGGTACTCCTTAATTATCCCCTTTTCACAGATGAGAAAAACTGAGGCACAGATAGGTTCCAACATGGGCCGGTCGGCGTGGAGCTCAGGATGCCACCAGGAAGCCCTGTGCTCTACCACTTCTCCCCCAGTGTTGATCAACGTCTGAAATGCAGCTTAAGTCGGACAAAAGTAAAGACTGCCAGAGCAGAGAGCTTAGATGCAAACACGGGGGGGCTCGTTGCCCTCTACTTCTTTTTCGTCTTTGGGAAAAACGAACAAACAAACCCTCATCTCTCTGGTCAATGACTTGTTCAGTCAATAACTTGAATCTTCACCTTCGACCTGTGGGGCAGCAGGTGGGGTTAACTCCATCCTGGCAGCCCAGCCAGGTTGGGCCAGAGACCAATAGAGGGCACTTTGTGTGTCACTAGTGGTCCTCCCTCTCCTCCCTCTCAGGCCTGCCTGAGAGCCCTGCTGGAGAGAAGCTCCCTGGAAGAGGCGGACGCTGCTGGCAGGAGGGTGAAGTTTGGTGCAGACATCAGCAGGTGCAAAGGCCCAGGAGCACACTGCATGGGAATGAAGGGGCTGGGGGTCACTGGGCCAGCATCCCTTGGTCACAAGGCAGTGTTGATCCTGGGGAGGGCTCCCCAGGACTGGGAAATGAGGGCATTCCAGGATATATCAAAGCCCTCCCCCAGAGCTAGGCCCACTTCCCTCTGAGAGATGACTTGCACGTCCCACGGCCCCAACCTGGGCCTGCTTCTTCCTTTATTTCCCAGGCCGACCACCATCGGACCAGGGATCCCTCCTAGGCCCTCTTGTTTCCAGGGATGCCCCACTCACCAGCTGCACTGGGCAGAGCCGTTGTACCCCCTGGTTACAGATGAGGAAACTGAGTCTCAGAGTGGGAAGTGGACGCAAAGTTCGAGGCCTTGGGGCTGTGGTCCTTGCTGCCACCCGGCCTTCCCCAAAAGGGGAAGTCGACAGCTCCAGGGTATTTGAAACCACACCGGACCTCTGCCAGGGTCTGCTGACCTTCCCAGGGACCACGGGATGGCCAGGACAGCTGACCAGGAACCGTCTCACAGGGCAGCACTGCCCAGGAGGGCGCTCCCACACCAAGTGTTTACCAACAGATCATGCCCCTCCCTTCCCGTGAAGCTCCTCCCCTTCCCCCCAGGAGGAAGCGGGGCTTGTGGAGAAACTTAGGCGAGGGTAAGTGGCTTTGCCAAGAGTCCCAGGACCCTGGCCCACCACCAGCCAGGCACCCTCCCAAGGCCAAGTTCAGTTTCCACCTCTTCAGGCCTGGGGCTGCCCTGGGGCCTTCTCTCAGGCCCTTGACTTCCAGGAAAACAACCAAAAGGTGCCTTGCTCCCCATCAGGCCCCACCCAGTGACAGAGGCACCTCACGAGGCAGCAGCTCCCGGGGAACCCCAGTATTGCAGGGCCAGGAGGGAAACAGGGCTGTCCCCAAACCCCTCAGGGCCTGGGTATTGGGCACTCCCCCTTCGATAAGACAGAGGGGACCCCTCGCTGCTCTGGGCTTCTGGACTTTGGAGAGGGAAGGCATAATGGTGGGGGCTGAGGTATGAAGACCCCCCTGGCCCTGGGGAGCTCCATCACCCACACCTGCGTTCATTTAGACATGGGGTCCATCCCCCAGGCCTCAGCCTTCCTTCCTGGAGATGGATGTGACACAGGCTTGGGAGGTTGCCAGGAAAGGGTTATGGGGACGCGTACATAACAATAATGCCCCTCTTGGGGGCTTGGCCCTCAGCCAACACCATATTTACATTTTCTCATGGATGCTCCCGCAGAGACAGCCCAGAGAGGCGGAGTCACTTGCCCAAAGTCACACAGCCAGGTGCCGAGCTGGAGTCCCAGCCCAGAGGTGTCTGGATCTAGAAGCAGATTCTTAACCCCGGCACCGAGTCCACGGAGAGGGTGGAAAGTGTAAATCATTGAGCTCAGCCAGGCACACACCACGGGTACCCCAGAAATGGCAGGTGCCCCAGAAACGGCAGGACTTTTCATGACATTCTTCTTTTACAAGACCTCAAGATCCCCTTCTTTGAGGATTCCATCCGTGTGAAAGCATTGGGTTCTTCATTTGTTTTTGCGGGGCTCAAGAAGGACGCCACACCCCCCGACCCCCCGACCCCGGCAAAAGCAGATGCTTGCTTCACCAGCGCCGGCCTCTTCATTACTCATGGATGAGGAGCCCCGGTCGCTTCTGGGGAAGGACACCGAGGGATGGAAACAAAGAGACATCCCCTCTTAGAACCTTTTTGTACTTCTCGAATTCTGAGCTGTGCGATGGTGTCGCTATCCAAAACACGCGTTAAACACTGAAAACATCTAACAAGTATGTTTTGAAGGCCACTAAGAGGCGGGAGGTGCGGACACAGGAAGGGAATCCCTGCAAGGACGACAAGCCTTTGCAGTGACTAGTCCAGGCCCCACGGGTCCGAGGAGAGGAGCGGACCCGGGGCTGGGTTAGACTTGTCCAGGTTCATCCCCACCAACCATTTCACCAGAGGAGGGGGCCCAGGGAGGCTGGGCCGAGACCCTGGCAGCACTCACCCATGGGCGCTCCTGGCCCCTGGCACATCTCCCCTACAGGGAGGGCCTGCACCGCCACTGGGTGTGGGGGATGAGGGGGCCCGGGACTGATCCCCCCAGACCTGGGATGCTGTGGGGCTGGACCTCGTCAGCGGCATCCTTGTCTCACCAGCCCCCGCACAGGCCCGCTGCCCAGCCCTCCACGTGGACCGGCTGGAGAAGGGCAGACACGGAGCTGGGAGAGGGGCCTCTCTGGCCTGCTGAGTTCCCAAAGGGACCTGGTGGTAGCAAAGGAAGGAAGTGACGATGGGGGTGGGGAGTGACCCTGGGAACGCTGCAGCCTCCTCCCCTCCCCTCCCCAGCAGTGGTGGGGGCCTGCAGGACTGCATCCTGGCCATGCAGATGCTGATCCCATGAGATGTGGGGTCAGGAAGGAAGGGGCTGGAGTTGCCAGGCACGCAGGGAAGAGGGAGAGACCTTGCAGGCGCAGAGATGACACGCTGATGATGCTGGCGGCGTGCTCTGGGTGCCAGGACCCGTGGACACTCTCATCTACCGCCCCCCCCCAGGGAGGGCAAGACCAAGACCTGAGCACATCTCTGCCTGCTGTGGCCCTGTGGCTGGTACAGCACAGCACTCTCAAGGGGAGCTGGGCCCAAGCATCCAGGGACCAGCAGGGAGAGGTACCCACAGAAGGCGCCAGTCCCAGGCTGAGTTGGGGCTAGGTTCCCAGGTGACACTCAGGTCCCCTCCAGATACCCCGGGATTGTCTTTGGGCTGGCAGAAGGACCAGCAGGCCGTGGTTCATGGTGTCCTTGGACCTGAGCTCTCTGCCCTGGGCAGGATGGCCCTCTGTGCTCTCTCACTGCCCTCCCCAGGCTGGGTTGGAGTCCCAGAAACTGCTCCAAGGGGGCCTTGTTTTCCCCACAGGCCCGAGGCCAGAGATCAGAAGCAACCCCCCAGTCATTGAAGAAGCCCGAGGAAGGGTGGGCATTGAAGGAAGCCAAGCTGAGCTGGCGAGGAGAGACCGGGGAGCCACGCAGGAGAATGAGGGTAGCCAGGCAGAGACCAGACCAGGGATCAGATGGCAGGGCCCAGGACCCCCGCTCTGGGGGCAAAAAGGATGTCCTGCTCCATAGGGGAACGCAGACACTGGGCCCGGCCCCTCTGTCCCCAGGCACACCGCAGGCTCACACACGCACCCAGGCTTCCGTAGCAGCCAGACAACCTGGCCCACAAGTCCGGAAGCTGCCCTCTGACGGCCGGGCCCTCCCCCATGCTTGGCCTGGACAATAGGATGGCCAAGGAAATACACTACACTCTCGGCAAGGCCTCCTGGGACATGGTGGGCAGGGAGAACGGGAGGGTCTGGGGCAGAATGGTCAATAGCCAGAGTCTGGCTCCCTTGGTCTGGCCCACCTCGGGGCCCCAGCCTTCCTGACCACCCGCCTCAGGGCCGCTGTCTGGCTTCCTGCTCATCCCCGCTTAGCCCCGGGAAGCCAGCCCCACAGGAACATGCACGAGGCCCACACACCCGCCTGGGCATGAAGGTTCCGGCCAGGAAAACCTGACTTCCTATCTCCAGGCCCAGACACGCTCAGGAAGGGGGCCTGGGTCTCGGCCCAAAACCTTTCCCCCGCGGCAGGAAGCTCCTGTCAGAGAATGGCTCCTCCGCTTCTGTTCCCAGCCTCCTCCTGGCGCCTTCCCCGCTCACGCCCCCCACCACCTCAGGCTTCACTACCCCTCAGAGCCCCCCACTGCCGCACAGCCGCCCACTCAGCCTCTGTTTGCGGCCCGGGGCTGGCTTCTAATTCAGCCTCCCCAGCCTGGGGGCACAGACAGCCTCCTCTCACGTTGTGGGAAACAGAGGCACAGGAAGGTGCCTCTGGGTGCCACAGAGAGGTGTCCCATGGCTGGGACTGAACCCCCTTCCCCCCCAGCTCTGGAGCCTGTCTTGGAAACCCAACCCTGGGACGCTCAGCCTCCGGCCAAGGGGCTCGGGCAAGGCCAGGCCTGTTAGGGATGGGGTCAGGGCCAGGGGCTGTGGGAGGAGGCTTCCACGAGGAGACTGGGGCTCTAACATGGGGTACAGGCTCCCTAGGGAGAACCAGGCTGGGGTCTGATCCAGGCCTCCTACCCCACCCAGGCGGTGCCCCTCCGACACCCCCCTTCTCCCTGGCTACCCCCCTTCTCCTCAAGCTACTTATGCTGGGGCCCGCTGTGCAGCAACCTCTACCCTCTGTGTGCCTCAGTTTCCCAACAGCAGAAAGATGCAACGATTGCTTGTCAGCGGCAGCGCTGGAACATGCCCTCCCCCGCCCCCCCACCTCCCCCACTCCCCTACACTCCCCCGCACTCCCCCCCACCCGCCTGGAGCCTGCGCACTGAACCATAGCCTCTCCTTGCCCTCATTTCTGCCCCACCCCCCTCCAGGTTCCCTGCTTAGGGAGGTCTGTACATCCCCTCAGCCCCCTGCCTGCCCCACCCCTGACCCCCAGCCCCCGTGTATCCATGGAGGGGGCTGCCCCTGGTACCTGCTTCCACTCCCCTCAGGAACCTGACAACACTCAGACTTGGCTGTGTTCTCTGGCCTTGGCCTAGGGGCTGTGGCAGACCTGGCCATCCACGGTGTGGGGAGGTGGGCCCCGACGGAATCCAGGGAGTCCTATCCCCCACCTGCCAGGGCCTGCCGCGTGTCAGAACCGTCATCTTGTGCTCAGGAGACTCGTCCTCACTGGGTGATCAGGACCTTGGCCCACCTGCAGTCACTTGCCCCCTACCACTGGTGGTCAAGGTCAGGTTCAGAGAGCCAGTGGTCTGCTGCAGAAGGGCGGTGGGAAGGCACCCACGTCTGGCTGCCCGTCTCAGTGTCTCCCCCCACCATCTCCGTGCTCAGGCTCTCTGGCAATCTAGAGGCTGCCCATGCAAATGAGTTTCCCTGTAGCCTTGCCAGGAGGTAGGAGTCAAATTCCGGGGCCAAGCTTCTGGGAGAGAAGGGGGGCGGGGAGGGGTAACAGGTGCACACTGGAGGGATCTCCTTGCAGCCCCGCCTCACAGAGCTGAGACCAGCAGGCTCAGCACCCCCCACATATACTCCCCGGGTGACACTTGCCCTGCTGGGAAGTCCCTCTCACATCTAACCCAAATACTTCAGGCTGCAGAACACGTCTTGGCCTTTTCTTGTCTCCCAGGAGCCCGGGCCTGTTGAGAACTGACAGAGCAGTGCCCACCCCTGCTGGGTGAAGTTCACTTGGCATGTGAGGCCAGTGGACCCAGGATCCCAGGGTTAAAGACTGTTTTCTCTGCAGCCACAGGCACAGGCCTTCCCAGCTCTGGACCTGCCTCAGTCTCCCCAGCTCTGGACCTGCCTCAGTCTCCCCATTTGTACAATGGGCAGAACCCACAACCACAGTATTTTCCATCCCAACCCCTCACTACGTGGAGACCCACACCTTCTGCTCCCAGCCAACTCAGACCTGCTCCCTCTTTTGGGAGGCACCATTTTAATTCACTTTTATTTTCAAAATAAATACTCTGTCCTTCACATTCGAACTAGGGGTGGAGCTGGACCGTTGGGCAGGGAGACCTCCCCTGGAGGGCAGTCCTGAAGGGAGCTTCTGCCCCCGCCCAAACACTCCCCTGCAAATGCCCGACATGCCTCTCTTCTCGCCCTTCCTCCTGGGGCGCAGCCACCGTGTCTGAGGGTGAAGATTCCTCATCATGGGCTTCAAGGCTGGCAGCAGGGCTGAGCCCGTCTCCCTGGGCTCCAAGCCTGGGGCGAGGTGCCCTCGAGCTAATGCAGCCCCCCAACCTGGGCCCGCCCCCTCCCAGACTCAGGCCGTTAGATGCAGGCGATCAGCAGGTCCATGGAGGCAGGCACCTCGATCTCTTCAAAGAGCACGTGGCCCCCTGCTGCCCCGGAGCCCCCTGCCTTGGCCGCAGCCCTCAGCAGGCCCTGGGCATGCTGCAAGAGCCGCTGGTTCCGCCGGCGGCCCAGTCTGCGCAGTGCTAGGATGGCCAGCACGTGGTCCCGCCTGCAAAGACACGGCTCTGTCCCTGCCAGCCCATCTCCAGGGGCAATCCCGACTTTGAGGGAGGGGAAGCCCTGGGCTCAAGTGCAGGGCCACCCAGCATTCCTGGGGCCCGGCCTGAGAAAGGTCAAGAATGATCGAGGCTGAGGGAGGGGGCAGTGCCCCTGCACAGGGTGGCTAGGGCTCCAAGGGTGTTGAGCTGGGTGGGGAGAGGAGGGACTGTGCCCAACAGGGACAACAGTCCAAGCTGGAGGTCAAGAAACAGTGGAGAAGTGATCAAGAGAGTGGGATGGCCTCCAGGAGAGGGGGTCCTGGAGAGGAGGTGTCCCGGGCCTCTTCCTGGGAGCACTGTGCAGGGAGCCACACACACAGGCAGCAGGGAGAGAGGCAGCGTGCAGTGGGCGGGCAGCCCTGGCTCAGCAGCATCCGGAGTCCCCCCTCCTCCCCCCTCCAGAAGGTGGGGGCAGGGGAGGAGCTGGCCCAGTGTAGAGGAACCCCAGGGACCAGGGGGAACCCCCCCTTGTGCTCTGAGGGGGTAGTCATTTCCAGCCAAAGACAGACAGAGTCCAGGCTGGGGAAAAGGGCTTTGCCCTGGGCTCTCTGTTGCCTCCCCATTCTGGACTCTCCAAGGTTATGGAGAGGTTGGGGTTGGAATTTCCACAGGATCGATGACTCACCATTCTCCCCAACACACCCCCAGGGATCAAAGTCTCCTTCCTCCTGTCGGGGTGTCAGGAGTCTCCAGGCTCCCAATAGGGCTTTCTTGCAGAGGGGCCATGCTTCCCCTTCAAACTCAGGGATGGGTACTTGTCTCTGGGGTCTGATGCCCAAGGAGGGGCCACGACCACAACCCACTCCCCCAGACTGTAGGGGCCTCCCCATCCAAGGGCACTGAAGGAGACTGGCCCAGAATAGCTTCTGAAGGAGGGCTAACCCCCGCTCCTCCCCCCTCAACCCCCTCATCCCCCTCACCCTGCCTGAAGGTCAGGGGCCATGGTCCCCAGGCACTGGCACCTAGTGGCCCGAGGAAGCGCCCACCTGGCCTGCATGGCGGCTCTCCTGCCCACCAGAAAAAGCTGTGCCTCCCTGGGGTTCCTCCCCTGCCCACCTAGAGACACAGGGACCCTCTGAAGGCACCAATCCCCCTGCCCTGGGGCCTGGTGGCCTTCTGTCCTTGGAGGCCCATGAGGGAGCAGGTGGGTAACAGACCTGATGTCAGGGTAGCTCCCAATGAGTGTCTCCAGGTGCCTCAGGATGTCGTCTTTGTAAGTCTCACCCAGTATGTCAGCCACACACGGGATAGCCTGGTCCAGCCACGTGGCCTCAGAGCCCTACGGAGACACGGAGACAAGTGCTGGCTGGGCCACCTGCCCCCAGAGCCTCCTTGCCTCCCGTGCCCGCAACCCCTCCACTAGTGCCCCGCAAGCCCACCGGCCCCTGCAGCCGCCCTGCAGCCGCCACCACGTCCCTGCTATGACTGCCTCCTGCGCTTGTGGCGGAAGGGGCCTCGGGCCTCGGCGGTGGACTCGGCCACCTTCCCTTCCCATAATACAGTGCAGAGATGTCTTGCCGTCTCTGCTCAGATGGGTAAACTGAGGCCCCGGCCCGGAGGTACAGCCCAGAATCCTACAGAGTGCGGGACACTAAGAGCCCAGATAAGAGGTGTGCGTATAGGAAATGCCCCAGCTCCAAAGGCGGGGTCGGGGGACTGGAAGATCCTCCCACAGGCCCCGCCCCTTCCCGACTCGCCCCACCAACCCACCAGCCGTATGCAAATGTATGGAGATGACCGCCACCTAGCCCCGCCCCAGCCGCGCCCGGGGAGAACCCCTTCTGCCAAAGCCCACCCCGCGGGGGCTCTTGCGGAGGCCACTACAATGAGAACGGGGGTGCCCGCGGAAGGTCCCCAGGCCAGAGGCCCCAGAGGAGGTGGGCCCTCGGGGCTGGCCGTGGATGCTCCTACCAAACCCTGGAAGGTGTCGCCGATGGCCTGGGCGTCGACGCCCATCTTCTGGGCGCTCCTCATGCGCTCCTCACCCCGGAACCGCTCGCGCGGCCTCAACACCTGCGCCAGATACTCTCGGACCACGTACCGGTGCAGCTCCTGCAGGGTCTCCTGGGCGGGCCGGCAGCCGCTTCAGGGTCAGAGTCAAGGGCCCCGCCCAGCACGCGTCCCCGCCAGAGCCCTGTGCCCTTGAGATACCTGCGCCCGCAGTGGGGCCATGTGCTCCAGATGGCCGGCGAAGGCCACCACCTTGTCCATGAGGGGTCGCAGCACGTCTTGTGTCAGCCACGCCTTGGTGCACAGGTCCCTGAAAAGCGGCTGGGAGAGGAGGGGGACAGGAGTCTTCCAACCATATCCTCGTCCTCCCCAGAACCTCCCCTCAGAGTCCAGTGCCTGGCTCCTCACGGAGGCGTTTCGGGTCAAGGGACAGCCTGTCCCCCAGAAGAAACTCTGGAGGGGGTATCTGGCTCCCTTCTAAAGTCCCCCTGGTAACATCTCCTCTCTCGGCCAGAAATGTCACCAGGCCCTTAGCAGGAACACCTCGTCCGGGCCCTGAGCTCCAGTGGACAGGGTTTGAGTGTGAACCTCTAGGCAGGCCTTGCTTAGGGGAGCCTGGGGAGGCCCGAGGGGCTGGGTGAGGGGTCTGATTCCTTGAACCCATCTTCTCGGAGAGGTGGAGACTGAAGTCAGTAGGCATCTCCTGACCTCATTGGTCAGTTCAAGTCCCTTGCCCACACCCCAGTGTACCACCCCTGAAGCTGCTACGAACCCAGGGCACAGGGAGCACCTACTGGGTGTGGAAAATGGGGAGGGAAGCCCCACTCACTTGCACATCACCCTGCAGGCCCTGGAGCAGCCGTTTCTGGAAGGTACAGGTGGCAGCCACTAGAGGTTTCTCCAGCTCTTCAAAGGTTCCTGGGAACCTGGCCAGAAGACTGGTCCTGGGGTGGGGCCAGGACAGGGGAGGAAGTGGGCAAGGGGGAGCAGGCTGTTGAAGGAGTTCCAGCATACAGCCATGGAGCCTAGGTGCCACACCAACTCTGCGAACTTAGACTAGAATGTGAAGGGCAGCCCCTAGGGCTGCACATGGTAGTAACCCTGAAGGTGAAATGATCCCTCTAAGACATTAAGTCCCCACGCAGCCCTCAGGAGCAGGTGCTCCGATCTCCATTTCACAGGTGACAGAAGGAAGCACAGAAAAGGGAAGTGACTTATCTTGAGGCATACAGCAAGCAGGTGGCAGAGGTAGGATGGGACCCCAGCAGGGGTGGCTCAAAGTCCACCCCCACAGCTGCTGGTGGTCCACAATGTGGGGACACCGAAGCTGGTCCTGGTGTTGAAGGCATAGAAGGGGGGCAGCCGCTGCCAGCAGAAATGGGGGGGGTCTGCCTTCTGGGGGCAGAGGGACCCAGGTGCCACCCCCAGAGTAGTGGGGAGAATGGAGAGCCAGGGAGGGCTTCCCAGAGAAGGGAGTGTCCCTGAAAAGGAAGACGGCTAACCTGGATGAAGGGAGGAAAGAAAGGAACCCATGGTGACAGGGGACACACTGGGCAAGCACCAGGCCATGACTGGGCTAGCTGGAACTTCTCCTCTGCTCTGCATTGAAACTCCCTGCATCCCTTCCAGGGCCTCAGCTCTGAAGGGCGGAGGGAGGACCCTCCAGCGGGGGCGGGAGTGGAGACGGGGCCATCCATGGAGGCCTTCTGGGAAGTCCCCCAATGCCTCCGCGGGGCCCAGATTCCTCCCCGGCGCCAGCTGGCCACTGCGGGCGCTCACAGTGCCGGGTTCCCCGAGCTCGCGCGCCCCCTGCTGGCGGCGCTGGGCACCTCCTCTGCGGAGGAGCAGGAGAGACCCACCGGAGCTCCTCGCAGGCGTTGATATTGGCGCCCAGATGAGGTTCGCTCACCGCCTTCGACTCTAGAAAAGCCTTTGCAAACCTGGGGGCGAAGTACGGAGAGGCCTTAGGGACCCCTAGTAGCGCGTCAGCCCTCTGCTCAGGTTCCCACCCAGACCCCCAGGGCCTTATAACAAGGCCCCTCCTTCTCACCTGTCCTGAGATCTCAGACTGAGCAAATAGGTTGGGCTCTCCCTCCCCCACACCCAGGGACGAGGGCCGTCCACACCCTGGCCTCTCCACCCACTCCATCCCCAGGCGGAGGAGGTGGCCGCACCTGGGCAGGAAGAGGCCAAGTGCACGTGCACAGATGCTCTGGGTGGTGGCCTCCAGTTCTGCAGAGATGGCACCGGCCGCCTTCACGTGCTCTGCCACAAGCTGCAAGAGATGCCACCCGCTGAACCCACGTCGGAGCCCAGATCCTGATGCCCCTGTCCCCCACCTGTGGCCCAGAGGTGTCCCCAGCTTGCCCTGCTCTGTCTCCCCATCTCAGCTACAGCTTCCAGAAGCTCCTCCCTGTCCCCACATCCACGGGCCACTTGCCAAGCTGGGCGCTGAACCCTGGGGATCCCCAGCCTGGCATGTGACCCAGGGTCCCTGATTCCACCCCAGGTGGGGCCTCAGGCTCTCGGCTAATGGGGAAAGGAGATTGGGACTGGATCATATAGTTCTGGGTGTCCCCACCTCAAAGGGGACCAAACAGCACCAGAGGCCCAAGTATGCTTCCCTCCCCCCCAGGCTCACCATGTGGACATCGATGGACAGCGGCGTGTGATAGAGACCCTGTAGCACATCGGGGGCCTCCGTGTCTGCCCACCGACTCTGCTCTAGCTGCAGGATGCTATCAAAGCAGCTCATGACCTTGGTCTGTGCAAGGTGGCAAGAGGGGCACAGTGAGACCCTCCCAA
This sequence comes from Lutra lutra, assembly GCF_902655055.1. Taxonomy (NCBI): domain Eukaryota; kingdom Metazoa; phylum Chordata; class Mammalia; order Carnivora; family Mustelidae; genus Lutra; species Lutra lutra. The sequence continues at coordinate 145,015,077 of NC_062284.1, read as the reverse complement.
GAAGGCGGTCCCAGTTCCCCTACCTCCTGAGCTGTCATGCACCCTCGGAGGAAAGGACCACCCTGCTGGGGCATAGGCCTATGCCAAAGGCTACACGGTGAGAAGAAGGGACTCTGGCCTGATCCAGGGCCACACACCCTGGGTGACTCTGGGCACCACACCTCCCCAGGGTGAGGCAGCCATATTCAGGCTGGACCATGCCCCTCAGGCCTGGCCCCTGGCCTCACCTCTAGGAAGCTGGTGTAGTCACTCTCCAGGCGGGCCCACAAGGCAGGAGCCAGGAGTGGGGGTAGTGGCTCCGTGGACAGGGTCAGGTCTGGGGCACCCAGAAAGTCAGGACTGGAAGGCAGGGTAGGGGCTGAGGGCCTGGGCTGGGCTCCGATGCACGAGTGGCTGCCCTGAAATTCCCCTGGCCAAACCTAACACCATCACCAAGCACCAGGCAGCTCAGGGATCTGCCACTCCCCAGCCCCCACCAGGGAGATCCAGAGAGTGAGAGGCACCTGCCTGAGGCCACACAACAAATTAATGAGCCCAGGAGTGTTTAGTCACCCTCCTCCCACCTGCTCTCTGGCCTTCAGAGCTGAGAAGCGCGCTCAGAGGCGAAGATAATCCACCCCATCACACCATGCAGAGCTGGGGGCGGGAGCTGGCGACAGGCGGGGCCCTGTACCTAAGGGCCCGTCCAAAGGGAAGAGTGGGGGTGAGATCCAGCTTCTGTGAGCCGCCCTGTGTCTGGCCTGGAGGGCTGCCCTTTTGTAAATGCGCAAAGGCACCCTGTGGACTAGCACATGCCCTCTCTCTGGACTCCTCTCGGACGTTTTCCCGCTTTCAGGAACGGGTGCATAGGTGGCCCCTTAAGAAAATTATGGTGGGAGAGTACCAGGGCCCAAGAAGAAAAGAATGTCAAAGTCCCTGGGATCTCTGCTGCCCAACCACCAGCCCTCCCCCAGGGAAGAGAGAAGAAAGGAGCCTCGAGCTGCCCAGGGTGAGCGGGCACCCACAGGCCTCTGGCTGGGCAGCGGCCAGGCGGGCAGTGCCAGCCTCTGGGGTCTCCCGCGGCCGCTGGCTGGGGCCTCACCTGCCGTAGACATTGACCGCCCAGTCCAGCAGGACGTAGAGCTGCTCGCAGCCCCGGGCGTCCTGCGCGAGCTCCTGGAGGCGCTGGGCCACCGCACCGTGGAAGGCGCGCAGGTAGGCCTCCCCGGCCGGGAAGCCAGCGGCCGAGTAAGCCGGCAGCACCTCCCGCCGCACCTTCTGCAGGTCGCTGCGAACCACGCCGCCCAGCTCGGCCAGCAGCTGGGCCAGGCCCGACGCTCCCTCGGCCTCGGCCGCCCCAGGAGCCGCCCCGGCGCCCGCCTGCTGCACGCGCTCCTGCGCGCTCTGCCTCACCGCGTCCTCCCAGTGCTGGCGCCAGCGGCGCGGGGTGAGCAGGAAGTCGCCGTCGGCGGGGGGCTCCGGGTGCGCCTCCTCCTCCGCGCGCACCGTGCGGGCCAGCTCGCCGATCGCGGCCGCGTCCACGCCGCCCGGGCCCAGCGTCTCGCTCACGATGGCGCCGATCTCGGCCGCCAGCCCGTCGTAGTGCAGACACACGTCCATGGCGCGCCGCGCGAAGCCCGTGGGGTCCTCCTGGAAGCTGTGCGAGGCTTTCTCGGCCACAAGCCGCCCCTCCAGCTGCCGCAGCTGCTCGAAGGCCGCCAACAGCTGGCGCTCGGTGATGAGGTCGGCCACGGATTTGCCTTGTGCTAGGACGCGCGAGGACACCGGCAGTGAGGGTGCTCGGCAGCCTTGGGGCCCAGCTCCAGTGTGTCCCGCCCTGGCAGCCCCCAGGACCTCCCTCCGGGCGCATGGCTGCCAGGAGCCCTCTGGGACCTGAGAGGACCAGGGCCTTGCCCATCCCTCTAGTTTGGCCAGGAGCCAGGCTGTGGACCACGATGGGGAGGTGAGGGTTCCCGAGTCCTTCAGATCCGGGTTCAAATCCCATTTCCCCACTTCCTGGCTGTGAGGCTCGAGGCAAGTCCCTTAACCTCTCTGAGTCTCACTTGACTCACGCTTGACTCACTCTCACCTCTCTGAGCCGCCCTGTGGAGGCTCCCTTGGTTGAAATGTTGGGAGAATGTAAAATGCGGTTGGGCAGGGCAGTGTTTGGGGGAGCTGGGGAGGACAGCCTGTCAGGAAGCCTGGGCCCTGCTGCTCACCCTCTGGCCTCAGATTCCCCCCATGCTCAGTATTGTTTGTGAAGCTCTCACCTGCCTCAGGTTCCAGTTCCTCATGTCCCACCCCAGTGGAGGACTGCCGGCGGCCACCATCCATGACCCTAGAGGGCACCTGTGGGTCGTGGGTCACCCCTGGCACAGCCGTGGCCTGGGACTGGTCAGCCGTGGAGCCGTCCTCCCGGGCTCGCCGTAGGGGCCGGGACAGGAAGCGCGAGCTGCGCTGGAACAGGCCCAGGTTCTCCTCGGGGGCCTGGCCTGAGGCCCGCTGGCTTGACCGGGAGAAGGCCCGCCGGAATGTGCCCAGGCCGGGCCAAGTGTCCTCACGGCGGGTGCCGGGAGCTCCCTCACCGCTTGCCCGCCAGGCAGCCCACACTGGTGGGGTCTGCATCTTCTTCGAAGGCTCCTCAGGGCTGTGCAGCTCCTGCCCAGAGATCACGGTCTGTGGCAACGACATCTTGGTAGCAGGCAAGCTGGAGATGAAAAGGAGGCTCAGGAGCTCTGGGGTGGGGGAGGGGTGGCGTCCGCCCTGGGGAATAGGCACGGAAACCCCGTGAGAAACCTGTGAGACCTCAGGGAGCCCAGCAGCTGGACTTGGTCCGGGAAGCTTCTCCCAGGAGATGACCCTAGGCCGGCACCAGGCAGCTCTAGTGGCCGGGGCTGTCTTTGTGCCAGGCTGCAGCTGGCTCTGAGATGCAGACAGCTACTTCCTTCTGGAAAACTTCCCCAACACCACCTTCCCCAGGGCAGTGCCCCATGGCCCCGTGCCGACCCTCCCTGACTTGGCCAGGTCAGACCCTCCCGTCAGAATGGGAGAGGAGAGTTGAACTTGCACTGTTGTCCTGTGGCCCAGCCCAAGCCACAGCCCACAGCCCCCGGGGCTGGGCCCAGCAACCACATCCAGGATTTCCTGGACGTGAGGTCCTGAGGCCTAAAATGCCCACTGCCCCCCCCCAGCCTTCACTGCCCTCCCCCCCACCAAAGCCCTCAGTGCACCCTTATTCAGCCCATCGGGCCTAACTGCTTCTGCTCAAAGGGGAGCTAAGGGACCTCTGTAAGAGTCTACCCCTTCTCTGGGTAACTCAGAATTGGAGGGAAGCGGGGTCAGGCCTGAGGTCTGTGGCCACCCCCCGCTGTCCCCAAGGCTTATCTCCCTATCCAGCCTTGCAGCACTGTAGGGGGCATGGTGAGAGGGACCTGGAGGTCCCCAAGGCAGTACTCCCTCATTGCTTCTCCTTTCCACCCAGCCCTGCTGTGCTCCCCCAGTGACGGGGTACCGAGGGGGTCTCTAGAGCATGGAGGTGCAAAACAGGGGCCGCCCTTGCCCACCCTGGGCTCCAGGCCTGCCCCAGGGTACACTCACACTCCCTTGTGGCACAGCCTGGCCTGTGTTTGATTTTCTGCCTCTAGGTAAGGCTGGCGTGGGAGAGAGGAGACTCCTCAGTGTTGGGGGACCTTCCACCCACCCCTTTGTGATGGTGTGGCCGGGGTGGGGGCTCTCTTAGACCAGCAAGGTCTTACTTTAGCCTTGGAGAAGTGTGCCAAAAGGAGGGCTGGACCTACTGAAGTCACAGACCAACCAGAGGCCAGAGCCCCCAGCCCATCCCCAGGTTACCCCCACTCCCAGGACAAAGGTCAGGCTGTCACCTGACCCTTGGGTGACATCAGGCAGGAACACCTCTTCCCAGGCCCCCATTTGCCTTGGTGGGGATGACACTGGGATGGTCAAGGCCCAGACCCTCACCCACCCCCCGAATGTCCTCCAGGGGTCAGACACACAGGTCATCAGTGAAGGCCTCCTTTCCTGTTCCCAGAGGCCACCTAACAGCTGGAGAGAGGCCTTGCTGAGGGAGAGGCAGGAGCAGGTGATTGATGGGTTCTTATCAGCCCTGCCCAGGTCACAGGTCATCGTCCTCTCCTGGGCACTGGGACTCAGGGACCCTGCCCCATCTCGGACTGACCCACACAAGCAGGGAACATTGTCCCGAGAGCTTTCTTCCCTCCCCACCCCCAGCTCCCTTGTGCCCGGGGCCCCTCAGCCACCAGCAGGGTCCAGGCGACCTGTGCTGTGCCCCGATGTGCTTTGAGTATCGTCACTAGGGGCATGGGGGAAGGTCAACTGGGTCCTGTCTTGGCTGGGGAGAGCTTACACTTGGTAAACACCTACTGTGTGCCCAGCCCAAGGCCTGGTGCACATCAGGTTTCCCTAACAACAAAGTTGCAGGGTGTCACCTCATCTCATAGATGAGCAAACAGGCTCAGAAAATAGGCAGGGTCTTGCCTCCAGCCACACAGCTCAGGGTCAGGGAGCCTCGGGAGCAGAGCCTGCGTCCCCGCGTCTCCCAGCTACAGTGAGCCACGCTGCTGCCCAAGGAACCCTTTCTCCTGGCCAAGGTGCCCACAGTGGCAACTGCTCCCGGACGCCAGGAGTGAGGCCGAGAGGCAGATTCGGGGGGAAGGAGGGACGGCTGGCAGTATGGGTCTTATGTGAGGCTACACAAGCAGACAGGTCCCCCCAGCCTGCTCGACCACCCTCATCCAGAACCTGACCTGTCCTGAAGGCCCCTCGAGGCCCCCAGCTGGTCTCTCTGCCCTCTTTGACCTTGCTCCCACAAGGTCCAAGCCGTTATTGACCCTTCCACAGCACTAGTCAACCAGGTCACTCCCTTGCTTTAAGCCCTTCCATGGCTCCCCAGATCCTGGCACCCAGAGCCCCCCACCCCTGAACTTCCTCCAACCTCACCTCTGGGCCTCCTTGACCTGCACTCATCCAGCCTCCCGGGCACCTCTTTGGCCCTCAAATGTCCAGCCTCCCAGCTCCCTCTCAGGCTGCTCTCTCTCCCAGCCTCCCCATCTTAGCTCTCCAAATCGGACCTGGATTTCAGGGCCCAGGGGATATGGGTTCCCCCACCTCCAAGGTGTCTTTGGGCTGTGCTGCCCAGTGTTCCTGTGGCAATGGGCTTTCCTTCCTGGCCTGGGAGTCTCTGTCCATCGGCCCCGTGCCCATCAGCCCAGAGCCAGCCTGGTGGAGGAGGGGACCGTCAGGTTCAGGGTCCCTGTTGTGATCCTGGCCGGGCCCCACACCGGTATCTGCTGGTCCCCATGCCCTGTGGACTCCACCTTGACCCCACCCCATACCTGCCTCGGCAGCCTTTCTGGACAACAGTCCACACCTCCCACTAAGGGCCTGGTTTCACGCTGGGTGTCCTGTGACTGAGGGACGGTGGCATGGTGTGGGGCATCTGCCCCTGAGCCACAAGCCCCCCAGGGCGGGGAGTGGGCCTGACTCAGCCCCCAGCCAGGCCCGCCCAGTACCTGGCAGGTACCCAAGGAAAACAGATAAGCTATCTAACGTGGGGGGAGGCCTGAGGGGGTTCCCCCTTTTGTGTGGACGGGCCTTGTGTATTAACCTGAGTGTGTCCCCCTGTACATGTGTCTCAGAGGCCTGTGAGTGGCTCTGTCTGTGAGTCCGTGTGTCTGTCAGTGCCCATGTGTGGGTCTTTCCATCCGCATAGCTGCGTTCTACGTGTCTGTATCTGCACCCGGTGATTTGAGCTGCACTCGGGCCTGGGCTCCGAGCTGAGATCTTTGGCCCAGAAGGCCACTGGCAGACCCCAAGCCCCTCAGCCCCCTGAGTCCCCGCCCACTGCCCGAGGCATCCCCGCAGCCCTCCTGGGCTACCTGCACCGAAGGAACGAAGGAACGTACCTGCTGGGTGAGGAGGGCCCAGGCCCCAGGCAGGACGGAGCTGCCAGGAGAAGCCTGCTGAGCCAGGGCCCGGGAACTGGGCCTCGGTGCTAAGGCCTCTGGAGCAGCCCGTGTGAGTGACCAACAGCTGGGACTTCCCAGACTGGTCTGCGCACGCCCTGGGCCCACCGGCCCCACCCCTCGCCCCACCCCCCACCCCAAATCCATAGTTTCACTTTCAGAAGTGCCCCTCCTGTCCCAGACACTATTACTCCAACCTTTGATTCCTAGCAGTCCACGCGCAGCCTGTCAGGGAGCACGGCAGGGGAGGGGCAGCCCTTCAGGGCTCAAGGCAGTGTGAGGGGGACCCTTCTGTGGTCCCACTGAGGCCATGGGGCCAGAGGCACTGGCCTGCCGGGGTGGGCGGCATCCCAGCCCAGAAGAAGCCCTCCCTCTTCTGGGCCCGTGTGCCAAGCTCATTCGGAGAGCCCCTGCCTGGCTCGGAGAGCCAAGAACCCATGGGGCACGGGGGTGGGGGTGGGGGGGATAGTTCGGGAGGATGTCAGAGTGACAGCAAAGGGAATGTCATAAGCCACAGGCCATTCCAGAGGGCTTCAGGAGCTAGCGTGGGAGGGGGCTCAGGGGGAGAAGGATTCCGCTCAGGAGTGAGGAGAGATGGCGCTCTGGGCAGCGGTCAGCAAAGGTGTAGATGTGGCCTGGGCCTGCGGAATGGAGACCACAGGCCCTCCTCCCCCACCGCGGATCCAGCTGGGGAGGGTTTGTGGGGAGGGACCCTGAGTCTTCCCAGAAGAGGCAGGCCCCACATCTTCATGGGGGGATTCCAGTGCTGGCATCCTTGGAAAAAACTTAGGGAAAATCCAAGGAGGACTGATCCAGGCCTGAGCAGGCTGGAGCCTCCGGTCGGGGGGCAGAGCCAGGCAGTTGGAGACAGGCTTGTGTCCAAGGGCTGCCAGGACACAGCGCCATTGGCTGGGGGGCTTAAGCGGCAGATATTTATTTTTCCAAGTTCTGGAGGTGGAAATCTGAGATCCAGGTGTCAGCAAAGCTGATTTCTCCTGAGGCCTCTCTCCTGGGCAGGTGGACGCCATGCTCTCCCCGCGTCCTCACACGGTCGTTCCTCCGTGCGTGTCTCTGTTTCTGTTCTTATGAGGACACCAGTCCTATAGGATCAGGATTCACCCTAATGGCCTCATTTTAACATAATCACCTTCTTCAAGGCACTATCTCCAAATATAGTCACCTTCTGAGGAATTGTTGGGAGTTAGGACTTCAACGTAGGGATTTTCGGAGGACACACTCCAGCCCACAACGGATTGGAAGGCACCTGAGATGCTGCAGTGCCGCACTGCCTTCTGTAGCCAGGTCAGATCGGACCCAGAGATACCAGCACCTCCTCCAGGAAGCCCTCTGGCTTCCCACTTGAGTCACAAGCCCCCTGAGCCCTGGGTACCCCTCTGTGAAACAGGGTCACAAGTCTCAGCTCGAGCCCCGTGGGCTGGAGCCCCCCCCCCAGCTCAGGCTGGTCTGCTCGCCGGCCTCCTGTGCCACGTGTCTCCAGCAGTCAGAAACCGAGAGATGGGAGGGGAACACACAGCTTCAGAGACAGAGGGACACCCCACAGTGACAGCCCTGGGCTCTTCTTTGGCAGTCCCAGGGCTTCTGTGGAGTGAATACCTCCACCCTCGTTGCACCGGAACACCGACTCAGAGGCGTAGGAACCTGCCCGCGGCCCACAAAGCTGGTGAGACAGAGGCCAGGATGCCAGCCCCGGGTCCTGCCTCTGAGGACTGGGGTCTTTCCATAGGGCGAGGCCCTCCTGGTCTCTACTTCACAGGGCACATTAGGGTCACCTCCTCTCAAGAGAGGGGTCCCCGGAAAGCTGGCAGCACCCAGGGCCTGGGGAGTTGGCCAGGCCTCTCCCAAGCTCCCAGCTCCACCGCGCACCCATTCCCAGCTGGGCCCACTTTTCAGCAGGACGCTGTGCTGGTTCTTTCGTCCCATCTCCAGGCTGTGGCTCCCCAACTGCCTCAGTAAAATCCCTGTAGAAAAGTCCCAGCCTTGTCTCCATTTAAAAAAAAAAAAAATGCAGCTGTTGGGGACATGTGTCCACAGCAGCAGAGAACCTGCCCCCAAGTGGGAGAGGGCAGGGAGAAAGCCTCTCACCCCCAGATGCTTGCTTGTGCCCGTGGTTCCGGGGAAGCCAGGCTGTCACACCTCGAATGCAGATGCCAGAGGCGGCAAATGTCACCCACACTGCAGCCAGGACCAAACAGACGGGCAGAGAGCAGGAAGCCTGGGTTCGGTCCTCTGCTCCTAACTGGCTTTGGGTCGGGGCAGAGGACAGCGTCTCTCCGAGACCGATATTGCAAAGTCGAGGTGCCCCATCTCCGACCTGCACTAGGCAATGACCCCAACCCATGCCGGAATGGGCCCTCCGGATGATTCCCAAGGCCCTTTCCCCCAACGCCAACTGCCTTGGGGGCGGGGCCTCAGGGAATGTGGGCGGGGCTACCTGGTGGGTGGGGGCATCCACTTCTGGTACCGCCCCCTCCCGCTCTGCCGGAACCTGCTCTTGTGAGTGAAGGTCAGTGGGGTGAGAACCTGTCTTTAAGAGACTGTCCTGCACGCCGGGGGCCTGCGCTTGGAGGGGCGGACATGCCGAGCCCTGCCTCCAGTGGACTGCCTCAGTGGGCCTGACTCCCCCACCCTGGACTCACTAGGTACCGCAGGTTCCTGGGGCCTCCAATAATGGGTCACCTCCTCTGGTAGATGGTGGGCTTCAGTGTGGTATCGTGGTACCACTCAGGCCTGGCTCTCAGGGGGACCTGGATTCTGTCCCAGCTCAGCGATTTGTCACTTGTGGGACCTTGGGACTGTCGTATACAAATGAGTTTAACACTGTACCTGGGAGGGGCTCCGAAGAAATCTCAGTAAATGAGACCCTGGCCCACCCCACCTTCTGCACCAGGAATACGCAAATCACCCCTGTTTGCCCAAGTCCCTCACCCCACGACCTGTGTGTCGGTCAGCAAGCCCCGGCATGCGTCCTGTGAAATGTCTGCCCCCCTCCCATGTCCCTGCGGAACCATAGGAGGGCTGGAGGCGGAGGACAAGAAGGACTTGGAAGGACAGTCCAACACCTCTTCTAAGCTGGAGACCTTGGGGGGGGGGGACCACGGAGACATCTGGGATTGTGGAGTGGCTCCTGGAGCCACGGGGTTAAAATTAAAACAGGCTGCCAGGCAAACTTCCTCACCTCCGCCTTCACCTCTCCTGCATTGGGGGCTGGGTTACTTTTAGAAGGAAGGCGTGCTGGAGGAAGTGCCTTATTCATCCTTGAGGTGAGCAAGGCCTCCAGGAAAGAAGAGAGGGGCTTGCGTCTCCCAACTGCCCCTCCGAGCTCACCAGGGCCCTGTCCCACCCGGCCTGAGCCCAAGGACTTCATTGAGCTTAACATTTATGCGGGGCTGCCTCCTGCCAGGCTTTCTCTGCCCTGGGTCAGGCTAGCCAAGGGCAGAGGACCAAAAAGGGAGGCTGGGAGGGAGGCCAGCACACCTGGGCTCCAGCAGTGATTGGGTTTCTGCCCCCCACCCATGCTAACCCCAACCAGCCAGGAGGGCTCCCCTTGCGCAGAGGGACAGGGCCAAGAGACAATATCACTGGACCCCTTGGAGGGAGAGGACACTCACGTGGGCAGGAAGAGGTGCCCTCCCTGCCCTGTCCCAGGGACCCCATCACAGCTGTTGCCGGGATGAGCCGTGGGTGCCTCTTCACATGTCAGTGTGTTCATCTGCGAAGTGGGACTTTTGCAAGGACTTGAGGAAACCCAGCCTGGAATAGGACCCCCATCCTATGGGCCATTCCTGTGCCCTAGGCTCCCAGTGAGGAGGGTTATGAGAGGAAGGAATCTTGCCCAGGGTCCAGCCAGAGCTGGAGGCCCCAAGGAGAGGGGGGTGGCCACCTGGAGGAAGCTGGTCCTGCCTTGGGTGGTCCTGGCTGAGGCTGAGCAGAGCAGAAGGCCCAAGGCTGGGGGAGCCAGAGGAGCAAAGTCCACAGGAGCAAACGGCCCCACCAGCCACCCCACCCCCAGTGTAGAACACCCAAGTCACTCACTTGGCACTCTGGCCTGGTCACCCTGGGCTCCGAGTAAAGGCCCTTGTCTGGAATGCCATAGCAAAACCCAAACTGTCCCCAGCCCCTCAGGGCCCTAGCAAATGTGCCCGCCAGCCACCAGGAAGGGCCTTTATTTCTGCTTCAAACCTCAGGACAAGGAGGGTGTGACCCAGATCCCGGGCTGCAGACGGGAGAGGGCAGGCGGTGGTCCTGGCCAGGCCCCAGGAGGCAGGAGGTGGTGGCTGTGCTGTCCCCTCTCCAAGCATCAGCCCAGCCACTCTGGGGCCGAGGCCCTCCCAGGTGTCAGCCAGCAGGGTTTGCGGGGTGCCTCCACCCCCCAAGCCCTGCACAGCAGAATCAGGCCATGTCCTGCCCCCTTACTGGGGGCCCAGGGGGGCCTGGTCCTTGCAGCTGGTGTGCTTGCTGCTGGCATCTTCCGGGGCCTTCCCGGGTGCTTCCCTCAGTGAGGAGGCTGCAGAAACATAAAGGCCTCCATGTTGCCGGGGCTGCATTTCTGAGAGGCTGGCAAGGAAAGGGAGGGGGCAGGCAAGGCCCGGCTCTGGGAGCAGGAGCCCTTCGTCCCCTGGGGCCAGAGCGATAAGGTGGCAGATTGAAGGCAAATCTGGGGCCAATCTGGAGACACCCCCCCCGCGCCCCTAGAGCCCAAGTTCCAGTGTTTACCCAAGGGGTGATCCCTGGTGCCGCTCTGGGCCCTAGATGGAAGCTGACAGAGATTGAGGGGGCTTTGGGGAAAGGCGGGGGTTATGGCCTGGACAGGCCCCTTCTGGGCCTCAGCTTCTGGGGGCTGACATCTGAGAAGTGGGGGAGGGCAGGTAGGGGGCTAGGCGGCCCCAGCTGAGGCCAAATTCATTTCCTCTTCAAGGGACAGACTTCCCAGGGGACGAGACTTCCCAGGGCACAGCTTGCCCCTCAGTGCCCTCCACAGAGGCCCCCACTGGCCAGCCTGCTGTCTCTCCCATGCCTCACACCTGGGCCCTGGAAGACCCCTCTCCTCCCCATACATCCTATTCCTTCTGGAAGCTTCCTTGGCTCTGGCAGCCTCTTGGCCTTTAATCAGGCAGTGGTGGCCAGCACGGGTGCCTGCCACTAGGGCGGCTCATCTCCCCACTTCCTGGGCACCCAGGCTGGGCCTGCTCAGCATCCATTCCCTCACCTTTTCCATGCCCTCTGAATGCACACTTGTCCCCCAGGCAGTGAATCAGGTGGGAGAGGAGAGGAGCTGGAATTGGTAGGAGCACAGAGTCTTGTGTCCAACAGACCCCAAATGCGTGCCTCCCTCTGCCTGGCCTGGGGCCCACCACGGCAGGTGGGGTCCTCGTGTGCAGGTGGGAAGGGGCATTGGACAAAGAGAGGGTCAAGGTCACGAGGCTCCCAGGTGTCCCCGCAGAGGCTCAGGCAAGTGGGGGGCGATGATGTGCACAGACTGGAGGGGTAGCCCCCCCCCACACCCCCGCAGGCAGCCCCTCACTCACCAGCCCCGCCCTGGGTCTGGGCTGACCCCCTCAGGGCGCCCTCTGGCGGCCAGCGCAGCTCCCCACTCTCCACAGAACCCGCCTCGCTGGACTCCACCACAATTGAGGGCAGCCGCGGGCCCAGCTCGGGGCCCTTCTCCTGGGCACCTGCCGCAGCCTGCAGGGAGGGAGGGCAGCGGTCAGGGGCTCCCTGCTCGCTCCCACACCCTACACCTGCCCTGCACTCTGTTCACTGGGAGCTTCACATGTGTGTGCGTGTAGCGTGGGTGTGCCAACCCCTCCCCCACCCCACCACGTGGGGGGACCGAGCACTCAGCACCTGGGGCACCAAAGGATCCATCTGCGCTCAGGCCTTAGGCCCATTTCACAGACAGAAGCCTGAGGCCAGAGAGGCCAAGGCCAATGGTGAGTGAGCCCAGGGCTTCTGTGCGCCCGAGCCGCCTCCCGCATCCCGTGTGGCCCCTTCCTGGGGTCTTCCTAGCGGGGCCTTTGGTCTCCTCCCCAGCTCTGAGGAGCTGGGAAGCTGTTACCATGGCAACCAGAGGCTCTCTGGGCTCGCTCTGGGCTCATTGTTCGGTGCCCACAAGAGTGTGCGGGGGCTGCCTCCCCAAGCCCTCCTGGTCCCCTCTGCATCCCCGCCTCCCATTCAAGGCCTCCGGAAGGAGAGGCCCGCGTGGCCAGCACTCCCGCACAGCCCTCTGGCTGAGGCCACAGCAGCTGATGTCCTGCCTCCCTCCCCTCAAGAGTGCTTTGAGGAAAGGCGGGCCCACCGCTGCAGGACTTGGCTAAGTGGCTCAGAACCACCACAGCAGAACCATCTGAACATGCGTTGAAATGCACCTTCCCGGGCTCTCTGGGTGGGGGGCAGGAATTGGCGTTTTCACCAAGAACCGCAGGGTTCCCTCATGAGGCTGGCACTGCCTTGCAACTGGAAGCCTGCCGTGCCCCAGCGACGGGACCATCCGGCTCCTCTTGCTGGCATGGCCTCCGGCATCCTTCCCCACCTGCCGTTCTTCTCCCTGCCCTCCTCTGCGAAGGCCCGCTGACTCCCAGCCTGGGCGCTCCTCGGCCCAGAGTGTGCCACTGGAATGAGGGAGGTCCCACTAGTGGCGCTTGGAGGTCTGAGGCTTGGTGTCCATCTGTCCCGCCTGGGAGGCTGGCCCCTGTGTGATTCTGGGCTGGTCCCCTTCTCTAGCCCCACCAGCCGCCAGCAGTGCCAGCAGTGACAGTGTCCCAACTCTAGAACCCAGGACACCAAGACTGTACCCCTCATGTAGGGACTTCACTTTCTGGATGCATCAACACAGCCCCTGAAAACTAGGGGACCAGGGTGGGGGACTGTGGCATTGCCTCACCCACCAGGGAGCAGACCACTTTAGGGAACAATCCCGAGGTTCCTCGAGGTCCAGGAGTGGTACTGAGGAAGTCAGGGAGGCTCGGCCACCAGTTGCTTTATGCAGCAGACTTCTGGGGAGGAGCATCTGCCTCACTCACACGGATGGGTAAACTGAGGCAGGCCTCAAATCACAAGCCAGGGCTCGAGGCTGGCTTTCTCCTGTCCCCCGTGGCTGGCAGACCCCAGGGCCCCAACTGCGTACCTTTCCCGCTGGGCCTCCGGCCTCCTCCGCTGGGCTTAGCTCGGGCATGGCTGGCTGGGGGGCAGTCATGCTGTTGCCGCTGTTGGAGGTGCGTGAAGACGGGGGTTGTGGGCAGGGGAGAAACAAGGTGTCTGCCAGGGGACGGATACTGGAGTCCATTCTCCTCCTGTGAGCTTCCGACCGCTCTAGCCTGCGCCCACCCCACCCTGGCCCACTGCCCTGCTTCAGCTGACCTTCCTGCGCCACTGCTCCCTGCCCAAGCCCGCCATCGGAAGGGACCCTGGATGGGCACCATGCAGCGTGCCCAGTGTTGCAGGGGGCAGGAGTGGAGCAGAAGCTGACTAAGCCTTGAGATCCATGAAGGTTTCTTTGAAGAGGGCCCACTGATCTGAGGCCTGATGGCTGAGCAGGAGGCTGCCAGGCCAGTGGGGAGGGGAGAGGATGTTCTGAGACAGGGAACAGCTAGGCAAGGACACAGAGATCGGAGGACCCAAAGAGGTTTCTGAGCCAGGAGGCTGGGAGCCCCTGGAGTCAGGTTCAAGCCAGCCAGAGACAAAGGTGGCCAGGTCCTCTTCAAGAGTGGACAAGAGTGGCCCCACTCGGAGCCGGGCCCTCGATATCCACAGCCAAAGGGAAACCAGCATCCTGTCTGCACTTGGCCAAGCCCACTCAGGCCAGCACAAGGACAAGGGAGCCCAGCCAGGGACAGCCCAGCAAGGGCTCTGGGAAGAGAAGCCCTGGTGGCCTCTTAGGCACCAGCCTCCGACTCTCCACCTGTACTTGGCCAGAGGCAGAAGTGGGGGTGGGGTCTGGCTGGGAGGCTGCAGGGGGCCGCAGGCATGGGGCAGGAGTGCTGGGAGGGGGCTGGGCAGAGGGACAGCAGCAAGCTGGCGGAGGGAGTGCCTGTGAAGTCTTGCTGGTTGTGGGGGAGGTGGTCCTGCGAGCACCCAGCAAAGGGGGAGGGTTGCTATTCTGGGATATGAGCTTTCTTTCACTGAACGCCCAGCTCAGTTTGGTTCAGGTCCCACTGAGACCCAGGGAAGGCTGGGAGGGGGCCATGTGCCTCCACCCAATCCCAGAGCTGGAGAGAGCCATGCCCTACCCTCGTCTCTGAGCTGATGCTCCCACATCAGTACTTCCATATGTGCCCCTTCTGGAATCCCATCCCAGAACTCAGAACCTCAGCTAGAGCCCAGGGCAGCCAGGGCAGAGACCAAGAGACTGGACTCAGAGATCCACATAGATTCGAGAAAAACCCTAGAGGGAAGGCAGACAAACCAGCAAGCCACAGAGATAAGGCAGAGGTGATAGGACTGGGGAGAGAAGAGGGAAACAGAGCCAGAGGGACCATAGAGATAGAGGGAGAGAGATGGAGAGACAGAGGGATTGAGAAAGAGATGAGAAAGACAAATGACAGAACTGTCACCTTGGGCCTAGCCAGGGACCAGGCAGCCAGCCAGCAAGTCTCCAAGGGCTGCCTCCCCGCTGTCCCGCGCCGCCAGGGCCAGCGGCAGCCGCAGCGTTCGCCCATCAAGGACTCCCGCCACCGGCCACCCCCCGCGCCCGCACCTCCGCCGGCGCCCAGGTGCGGCAGGCCAGGTGCGGTCCCCAGGTTCACAGCCCCCAGGAGCACTGCGCTCGCCCAGAGCCCGGTGTCCAGCAGCCAGGAGCTGAGCGCGGCCCCCACTGTCTCCTCTTTCCCGAGGGAGCTCCGACTCGGAACCCCCAAACTCCCTCTGCCTTCCTCCCCGCCCAGCCCCGTGGAGCCGGGGCGCACCGGGGGCGAGGGCTGGGACGAGTGTGGGGAGGGGGCGCCCCCTGCGCCTCGCTCACACTCACCCTCCCGCGCTGGATGCTCGCCGCCGAGTCGCCAGGCTCGGCTTGCAGCTGGCAGCCTGGGTTCGCCCTCCCCGGCTGCCGCCCGCCCTCCCCGGTGCTCTCCGCCCACACTCGCGCGCGGGGCCCCCCATGACACTCTGGCCGCCGGGCGCTTCCGCGCTCCCAGCCCCAGCCCCGGTAGCGCGCCCCAGCGCATCCTCCCTTTGACAAAACCGCAGCCGCCAGAACAGGATCCCTGTCACTTGAGATCGCCAGCCTCAGGTTTGAGGTTCAGGAATTGCGGGCGGCGGGGCCTGGGGTGGGGGGTTCGGGGTGGTCAGAAGTCAGTGGGGCCAGAAACAGGGAGAGAAGACACGGTCCAGTTTGAAGGAGTGAAAAGAAGGGAAACAAGTGGGATGGCCACTGTGGTGGGGGTGTGTGTGTGGGGTGGGGGGTGTGTGACTGCCCTGCTTCCAGCTCCTCTTTGCCCCCAGTCCCATTCCCAAAAAGGAACACTGAAGTCCTGAGACAGCCTGGTGGACGGACGTGACAGCGGAGGGTGAGGTGCATAGCCTCTGATCCACATAATTCCCGCCCTTCCGCCATCCAGCCTCCAACACCCACCATCCTTATCTAACATCCAGCTTCTAGCCAACATCCATAGTCCACTATTCAGCATCCACTCAGCCAACCATCATCCACTAAGCACCACCTCACTTATCTTCTACCAACCAACCACCATCCAGCCACCATCCCACATTCGTTAATCATCCAACCCCAACCACCGCCCACGATTCAACCAGTATTCAGCTCAGCCATGCATCTATCCATTCGTCAACCACACCCACTACCTGCTGAGCACCGATACACCATGAAAATACCCATCAGTCCAACATTAATTCACTGTGTGTCCACCCACCCCCTACCCACCCATCATTCCCTGTCTAACAGCTTTCAGTCAGTATTTAACAACTATTTGTCTACCCTCCATTTATCCATCCACCATATGCCCGGTGGTCATTAATCAATCTATCATCTCTCTACTACCCATTTATCTGGATTTATCCACTACCCCTCCACTTGACTCCATTGGTCCAATCAGCCACAATTCGTCCCATCTACAATTCAGTTACCAATCAATCACCATCACTCCTCCATTGATATTTCTATGAACTACAACCCATCACCCATCCACTCACTAACCATCTACCATCCACCCAACTCTTATCCCTATTCACCACATATCTAGCCACTCATTGTCCACCTCACAATATCCTCTATCCATCAACCAGCCATAATTCATTATTCATTCAAAACCCATCTACTATCCATCTACACTCATCCATTCTGGAATCCTTTATTGAGTGCCTTCTGTGTGCCAACTATTGTTCTAGGTGCTGGAGATAGAGTGGAGAGAACAGTGATCATTCATCCACATAAGTCATCCACCATTACAATCCATCCATGATCCCTCCACTTACCATCCGTGCATCAACTCCCACCCATTGTTCACTGTCCATTTAATACCCATCGTCATTCATCGTCCATTCACTATCCGCTTGCCATGGACGCATCTTCATCTGTGCACTAAACCATGCATTTGCCATACGCCACTCACCACCCACCATCCATCCACCATCTCTCCACCACCTTCTCCTTCACCATTCCACCTTGCTTCCATTTTCTGTGATGGAGCCGTCTGTCATTTAATTATCACCCATTCATCACCTAATCATCCATTCAGAATCACGCACTCATTATCTGTTCATCACCGACTTTCCATCTACACTTCTACAGCACACAAACCACTATCTGCTGACCTGGCAACCACTCATTTGCCGTCTGTTCCTCCATTCATGCCCCATTCAGCCCAGCATTCATGATCCATCCCTCCGTCACACATCCACTCCCATTTATCTGCCATTTACCCATCATTCTCTGTGAAAAGATCCATCACAGTCACCCACCTACTATTTACCCATCACCCACCCATGCTCCACGCTTCATCCACCCACCAAGCATCCACTATCCACCACCTATTACCTGCAATTCCTCCTCTATCTGCAGATTCTGTCTGGTCCGTAAGTCTGTCAATTGAGTATCCACATCATCCACTCTCCATCTACCAGTCTAGTCTGGTTATCTGCCCATCACTTAACCAATTACCGCTTACATCAATGCATCCGCCATTCACCGTCTTCCATCTATCCACCATCCAGCACCTCCCGCGACCATGCTTCCATGCCTATCCAACCATCATTTATACACCCATCCGCATCACACACACACCGTCTACCACTGCATCCACTTTCACCCATTAATTCACCTCCTCATCCAGCCATTCATCCCCTACCAACTGTGCGTTCATCTAGTTTCTCACCCATCCATCATTCTGCCCTGCATTCATCCATTGCCCCTATATCTTTATGCTACCCATACACATAAACAACAGTTAACCTTTCGACTTCTCTCTACCACCCACCTCCGTCATTCATTCACTCACCCACCCATCTTCTCACCATTCTCTCACCCATTCACTCATAAACTAAACATTCAATAATAAATATTAATATTTTTAAGAGTTTACTTATTTATTTGAGAGAGAGCAGAAGCAGAAGGGGAGGGAGAGGCAGAGAGAGAAGCAGACTCCCCACTGAGCTGGGAGCCCG
Source organism: Lutra lutra (assembly GCF_902655055.1). NCBI lineage: Eukaryota > Metazoa > Chordata > Mammalia > Carnivora > Mustelidae > Lutra > Lutra lutra. Next base: position 144,997,465 of record NC_062284.1, on the reverse strand, counting down.
ATGCAGGGCCCGATCCCAGGACCCTGGGATCATGACCTGAGCAGAAGGCAGAGGCTTAACTGACAGAGCCGCCCAGGAGCCCCTATAAATATAATTAGGGGCGCCTGGGTGGCTCAGTGGGTTAAGCCTCTGCCTTCAGCTCGGGTCATGATCTCAGGGTCCTGGGATCGAGCCCCGCATCGGGCTCTCTGCTCAGCGGGGAGCCTGCTTCCCCCCACCCCGCCTGCTGCTCTGTCTACTTGTAATCTCTCTCTCTTTCAAATAAATAAAATCTTTTAAAACCCATAAATATTAGGGATGCCTGGATGGCTCAGTTAGTTAAGAGGCTGCCTTCGACTTAGGTCGTGATCCCAGGGTGCTGGAATCAAGTCCCGCATCTGGCTCCTGGCTCAGCAGGGAGCCTGCTTTCCCCTCCCAGTCTGCATGCTGCTCTCCCTGATTGTACTCTCCCTCTCTGTTAAATGAATAAATAAAATCTTTTTAAAAAACCCATAAATATTTAACATGTATTACTCAGCGTAGTGCTGGGTTCTAGGACCATTGAGATGAATAAGATCCCATCCAAATTCATGGTCTGATGACTTCATAGTATGATGATCCAAAAAGAAGAGACAGGTCAGAGAAGTGTCACTGTGAAAATGTATGTTGTGTTTAAACCTTGGTGCCTCCATCTTCTGGCCATAGAACCATCAGACCTCTGTGCACGAGTTTCCCGGGAGAAGGACCAGGAGGGGACATCGCAGCAGAATTGGCAGAGGCCTGATCCGGCCATGGAGACTGCGGTTTGGGGGACCCGATGATGTGGGTGTAAAGAGGACTAAGGCCAGAAAACGAGGTCAGCAGAGGTCATACAAGGCTAGGAACCCCCTGCTAAGGGTTGGGTCCCTGATGGCGACAGGGGGCTCTGGGAGGGTTTGAGGCGGGTAAGTACCCTGTCAGCTAAGTTCTAAGCAAGTTACACAAGTACTTCTCCACAGAAGAGCACCTGAACCAGGGACCAGAAGCATGGGGGCCTGCCGTAGAGTCACCCGGCAACACCAGCGTGATGCTGTGGCTGCAAGCAGACCGCCCCTCCGTCCAGACACCCTTGAGTCAAGAATGCTCCCATCTACACCACCCAACCCCCCAAAGGCCACTTTCCACGTGGGGCAGGGATTGCTCTTCCTACGTGTTAACGAAGGTGCGAGCTGTCACCTAGGGTGTTGGTTATCAGCCAAGGTGTTAGCCTACAAGGGCCTCGCGGCTCCTGGGGATTGCTGCTAACAGGCTTCTCTGGGAGGGCTCGAGGCCCTTGAGGCAAAGGCGGTGGGGGGGGGGGGCAGCAGGCTGGGAACAGGGAGTATCTTTAAAGACAGGGCCGGAGGCCCATATCGGACCCGCAGTGTCAGTCTTGGGGCCCATCTTCTCCTCCAGCCTCCAATGGTCCTTCTCCCCGCTCCTGCCTGGCCTCCACCACGGACCCCGCCCCGCAGGAGAGGGACAGAACTGGAGGCGAGGGAAGCTTTGTATCCTGGCCACGCCCAGCCCCTGCTGTGCGTCCTCGGTAGACCCTGCCCCTTTAGCCACCCCCTTGCCACACACACCCTCCCAAGCCTGAGCGGGGGTGAGGGCAGCCGCCGGGGCTGGAGGTACTCAGGGTGGGCGCGGAATCCTGGTTCTGGTCCAGGAAGGTTTGCTCTGTGCGCCCTCTTGCGGCCATTATCGGGTAAAACGCCCCAGACTCCGGGCCGGCTGATCCTCTGTGAGAGGCAGGTCGGGGCCTGAGCCTCTGTACCCTTAGTCCTAAGGGTCCTAACTAAATTACCCCAGGCGAGGAGAGCACCGGCTAAGGGATGAATGGACAGATGGTTGAGGAAAGGTCTGGTTGGAGAAAACCTCCAGCCGTCTCTACTGACTGTCTCTTCTCAATAAAACTTCCCCCGTCCGGCACCAACACTAAATCTTCAGTCTTCCTTCAGGATGTTTCTCTCTAATGCAAATACTCAGACTTCAGAGTTTTATTTTTTTAAGATTTTATTTATTTATTTGATGGAGCAGGGAACACAAGCAGGGGGAATGGGAGAGGGAAAAGAAGGCTTCCCACGGAGCAGGGAGCCCAATGTGGGGCTTGATACCAAGACCCTGGGGTCGTGACCTGAGCTGAAGGCAGATGCTTAACAACTGAGCCACTCAGGTACCCCAGATTTCAGGGTTTTTAAAATGCCAGGATAAGAGGATCACACCAACAGAGGCAGTCCCAGGGAGCGAGGGTGAGCAGGTGGGTGGGCACAGTGCAAAGCAAACTTCCCAGAGTCTATGGGACCCAGGAGGCCCCAGCGTTGCCATCAGCCACCACCACAGGCCTGTGGTGTGCCCTTGGACAAGGGTCAGGTGGCGATCCCTGGGGGTGGGAGAAATCTGTCCTCTCTGGGAGGCTGGAGTAGGGATAGGAGGAGGGCCCGGGCCTGTCCTCCCAGATCTGAACCGCCCTCCTTTGACCAGCACTGTGCAGGACTGACACGAGGCATATGAGGGAGTTGGGGTGAATGAGGCAGGATGTCACAAGGGACGCCAGGCCCATCGCTTCCGGGCTCCAGAGGTCTGGTTTGGGCATTCCTGGCAGGTCACGAGGCTTCATTCCAGCACCCTTCCCAGCCTGGGAGACAGACCACTGAGTGTTCGGGGACCCCCGCAATGATGGGTAAGGGGGCAGCCATGCACGGACTGAGAGCCTGGGGACGCCTATCCCTATGCCCCATTCTCCACGTCCCACTCCTCACGAATGAGGGAAAGACAGCCTACGGATGGTCCCCTTGGAGGCCTCGCTCCCCTTGGACGGGTGCTGCCGGATGCCCTGCTCTCTGCTCAGACCAAGCGGCTCAGAGTCTGTCTCCTGGTCTCAGTTTCTCCAAGCCTCATGCCCTCCCTTCCTCCCTGCGGGGGTGGGCGCAGATTCCAGGTCGCAGGAGCCTGAGGGGATCAGGTTGATGTTCCTTCCCCACTCAGCACCTCAGCCCGCAGCCTCTACCCCTGGCACATGGGGGACAAACTGGGGCTCCAAAGAGTGGGTCGGCAGGAGAATGGGAGGCAAAGCTGTCTCCCAAAGCAGGCACCCTGCGCACTGGTGGAGGGAGGGGTTTGTTCCCCATTCCACAGGCTAGGGCCCCCACTGGTCCCCCACACAGGGAGCGCCACTCACAGGCAAAAGGAGCAGGGGGGCTCGGCTTCAGCCCCACCAGGTCTGGGGGACTCCGTGGACCCATCAAGGTCTGTAAGGGTGGCCTGAGAGGAGGCCTGATTTCTGGCCTGAAGGACAGGTGACCTTGGAGAGAGGCAGCCCAAGTGTGGGGACTAGGGCTAGGGCAGGCGAGGGTGGGGTGCTGGCGGGACCTGAGGCTGGTCCCAGGGCAGAGCTGACCCAGACCCAGGGAAGGAAGAGAGCTGTCCAAGGTTGTGCTGCCCACAAAGGCCGCTAGGGCGGATGTCATCCCACCTGCAACCTGTGTCCTGCTAGCAGAGCGCTGGCCCCATCCCACTCTGAGCCCACCCACCACTGGGGACAGTGCTGTCACCAGCCCTCCAGCTTCTTCACCCCAACCCATTCCCAGAAGCCGAGGCTGGGCAGGATACCTGGTGGTGGGGCGGGGGTGGGGTGTCAGAGTTCTCATATATTAGGGCCTTCGGAGGTCTACCCACTGCCAGGAGCAAGGGGTAGGACCCAGCTGGCCATCCTGGGAGATCCCAGGACTTACCACCCCACCAAGCCACAGCTCCTGTCCTGGAAGGAGGGTATAGTATTATCCCATTCTATGGTGGAGGCAAGGGAACGGAGAGGCTGAGAAACCTGCCCAGCACCGCAGAGCTGAGCGCAAGGCAAGGCTGGGATTGGCAGGGGGCAGACGAGACCTGCAGCTGACCCTCGCGCTGAGCTGGTGCTCTGGGGTACCGGGGCACGAGGAGGTAGGGAGGCACACCTCTCGCGGTGCCTGCACTTAACAGGGGCCACTCCCCAGCTGGGACCCGGCCTATCTGGTTGGCCCTCCAGCGTCACCGTCACCGCAGCCCTGGGGACAGCTACGGGCTCAGACATAGACGCGGAGGAGGAAGCGGCTTGCCCCAGGCTCCCTGCACAGAGCTGAGCCCAGACTGCTTCCAAGACCAGGGACCTCAGGCGAACCCTGGAGCCATGGCTCTCCCCTCGCTTCAGGACGGGATGTTGAATCCCCGTGGACCGCCGGGGGCTGGGGGTCTATGTAAGCCCTCGGACGGCTCAGACACTGCCCGCTCCCCGGAAGCCTCCCAGTGACTGCGATCTTCGGGCGTCGGCAGCTGGGCTCTGCCAGCCCCACGGGAACCCTCTGCTCGCCAGGGGCAAAGCCTTGATGGTGCCTGGGGACAGGCTGGAGCCAAACAGTGTGGGTGGGGGGCGGTGGGTGGGGGGAGACAGCCCTTTCCCAGCCCCGCCTGCAGGGTTCAAGGTCTGGAGGCTGAGCTGGCTTGAGAGGTGGGACCCGGCACCCAGATCCTGCCAGCTCCCCGCGCGGGGAGCAGCGGAGGAGGGCGCACCCCAAGCCTTGGTTTGCTCTACTGAGACAGGCCGTTCCTGTCCCTGCCTCACCAGTCCTCAGTGGGTTGGTCTGCAAAGCGCCGTGCACAGAACACTTCGATGGTTTTCAGGTTTTGCTGCAAAGCCTTGCTGTCCTCCCCATAGCTGCCCCCAACACACACGCACTCTGGATGCCTCCTCCCTGACTCCTTGGTCCAGCGGGCACACGTGCTTCTTCTAGGCAGTGCATGGTTCCCTCCCCACTGCTGTAGGTTCTGGAGCAGAAATCCTAGATCAGAGGCTCCAGAGGGCCCCACTTCTGGAGTGAGGAGCCATGGAAGGCTTCCGAGCAGGAAAGATGTGGTCAGAGCCAGCCTTTGGGAAGGTGCTTGGGGGAGACTGCCAGGCAGGGGGCGAGCAGGGTGGGAGGAGGTGGCGTGGGCTGTTTCAATCACCACCTCGTCTCACCTTCCAGCATCGTCACCGTCAGCAGCTACTATCTGTAAGTAAACACAGCGGGACTTCTGCATAGAAGGTGCCCAGTGGGACTGCAGGCTCTGGCCATGACCTCTGATGTTTTGCAGCCTCTGCAATGCAGGGACTCCATGTCCCTTTCAGATGAGGAGCTCGGGGTTACAGTCAGCCCGCTGATTCTGGTTGGGTCCCCTCACCCAGCCTGCACACACAGTTGCTGGGCACTGCTGGTTTCAGTGCTTTGGACGCCGGGAACATTCCTGGGGGCAATGGGGCATCTCAGGCAAGGCCATGCATGGGGGGATTAGGAGAGCAAGGCTTCAAACTCACAGTCCGGTCTATGTCAAGGTGCCAAGGAGATAAGAAGCAGCCCACTCAAGCGATGACTGTCCAGCCTTCCCTCGCTCCTTCCCTGCCACTCTCTCTGGGCTCCCAGCCTGCTTCCTTCATGCACACACGTCTCCGTGGGCACTTTATTTGTGTCTGATCCTGGCAGGGTACTGGCTTATGCCCCTGACCTTCAAAGTCCTCCACGTTGTCAGCTGGGAGGCTGAGCAGGAGGAAGACAGACACGCTTCTGGAAGAGCCCTGGCCCAGAGACATGGGTGGCAGGAAACCTCAAGAGCCACCACCGGGATCACCGTGACTTCAGGACCCAGGTGGCAACAGGCAGGGACAGTAGAGCTGCTCCTGAAGGTTGCGGTCAGGGCCCGCCCGTGCGAGTCCGGGCCTGCCCCCTCCCCGCTGTCTCACACTGGTCACCTCCGGTTCCCATTCTGTGCCTGGAAAGCCTCACCCGGCTGCCTCCTTCCTGCTCATGTCTTAGCTGCTGTAACCCCGAGGGGCAGAGGCCTCCCTGGGTCCCCCATTTCTGTAAGGCAGGCGCCCCCTCCTTCTCCATCATGTTGCCGTGTCTGCTTTCCTTGAAGCCCTGGCCACTCTCCAAAATTCTCTCTTCCTACCCCTCTGCGCCCTGGTCTGTGGTCTGCCCCCGGACAAGAGTGGACGCGCGGGCACCCATCTGGGCCACTGCTGCACCCTCCGTATCTAGAGCCATGCTGGCGCACGGCGGGCCGTCAGCAGCTTTGGCTTGGTTGAGTGAATGGATCTCCATAATTTTTTTTTAAGATTTTATTTATTTATTTGACAGGCAGAGATCACAAGCAGGCAGAGAGACAGGCAGATAGAGAGGAGGAAGCAGGCTCCCCGCTGAGCAGAGAGCCCAATGCGGGGCTCGATCCCAGGACTCTGAGATCATGACCTGAGCCCCGTCTTAACCAGAGGCTTAATTAAACAGAGGCTTAACCCACTGAGCCACCCAGGCACCCCGGATCTCCATAATTTTTTAATGAGTGCAGGGACTATTATTGATCTGTGGGTCTCGGGTTGGAAGTTCAGGTTTTCCTGACTTAATTGCAGGTAACTGATAACGAATATTACTGTACATATGACTGCCTCCGTCAGAGTCCCAGCAGGGACCACGGGGAAATCAAGGACATCCCGCGCCCCGGCCCAGTGTGTAGAACCCATTCAGATTTTCCCTGACATTTGGGTTCGATGTCCCAGACCCACAGCGACTGCTCCTCTGCCTGCTGGTTCCATGGCATGAGGGACCAGAAATAGCCGGAGGGGCCAGGGGCAGCCTCAGCTCCATTCACTGGAAGCATGACTGTTTCCTGATGGAAGCATTCCTCTCTTGGACACCAGCCCGAGGTCACAGGAAGGAAAGCAAAAATTCTTCCAGTGTGTTGTTTGGTGTTATGGTGAGAGGGGACACTCCCGCCTCCCCTGCATGGCTCCTGGACCCGCGCATTCGGGCTGTGGAGGGATGGTCCTAGATGGTGCTTTATGGGTCAGGGCACACACCACAATCCAGACTGCGGGGTCCGAGGTGTTGACTCTCCTCCAGTGCCAGAACTAGCCTTCTGCAGACCACTCTGCCACTCTCTGAAGCCGGCTCCTTTGGGGTGTCCGGGCACAGGGTAAGCCCAGGAAATTTCACGGGCAAAGGGCTGTCTGTCTGCTGGGCTTCCTCCACCAGAAAATAAGGCCTTCAGTCTAAGGTGGTGTTGCTTGCGTTGCCATGGTGATGAATAAATACGACATTCTCCAAGTCTACAAATGGTGGTGTGGCAGAAGCGATGTGGCTGGAAAGGCAAGTACTGACCTGGGGTATGCAAGAGCCAGCCGCTGCCCTTTTCAGGCTGGCAGCGGTCCACTAGGCAACTGCCCGTCCCCCGGGGCAATGGCACCATATTAGGAGCTCACTGTGGGGCCCTGACGTTGCTAAGGTGGGCACTCAGCTGTCATGGAAGCCAAGTCAGCCTTGGTGAGGGGAGTCCCCGTGTCTGAGCCCCTGTGTAGCAGCCCTCCCAGCCTCGTCAGTCACTTGCACATAGGCCTGTTGAGAAAGCCCTGGGACGGGGGAGGAAAGAGGCTGTTATCCTCAGAATGGGTCACCTTGTCCACCTGACCCACAAGAGCCTCCTCCACAGTAGAAGCCGTTCCATGACATTTGTGCCCATCCCGAGCGACCCATCCACTTGCGTTTCCCCTCCAACTAGAAAAAGTTCATTTTTCCAAGTTTCTGATTGGCAGGCCAACCCGTTAGCTGCTGCCCGTGGACAAACACAGAAGTTTTGTCTCCTGGGAGAATCTGTCTTCGCCACTGGCTTTCAGGGTTTCTCCTGAGTGTGTTTGTAAAGCTGCAACCATCCTCCCTTGGCTACACCTGGGCAGACCAATCTTTAAATCAGGTCCACACTTTTTCAATCCTTTTTTGATTGGTCATGTCCCTTCCCATGAGGGTGTAGCTCTGTGTTCAGAAGAGTTGGCAAAACCGTAGGAGCAGATACTGTGGAGGCCAAACCACCTACTTTCTCAAGAAGTTTACTGGTTCCTCCCAGGTCTACTTGGGCTCAGTCTCATCTTATAATGGCCTGCCTCATGCACATACAGCTTTATGATTTAGTGGATAAGACACTGTTTTGTAAGGGACAGCTTGGGTTGCATAGTTTCTTGGTGTCTGTGGCAGGGTGTTAAGTCCCTACTAAGGTCCAGCAGCAAGCCAGGAGCTGTCTTTGAACCAGAGAAGAGCTTTCGGTGGAAGCTGACATGGCCTTACTCCAAAACCCCGTGTATATACACAGGGATTTTCCTTTTGGGACTTGCCCCGCCAAGAGTCTCTGCCACTCACTCTCACCACAGAGGGTCTGCTGGGCCTTAGGGGTCAGGTGGCAGGGTAGCTTGCACCAAAGCCCGGAGCTGCTGGAAAGCTCATTTGTGCTCTGGGTTCCATTAAAAAATGGCAGTCTTGGAGGGTACCCAGCAATGAGTCAGAGAAGCTTGCCCAAGCCATAAATGTGTCTATACAACCCAACAGGGACAGTTAGGCACTGTGCTTGGCCCTTTGTGGTGGGCATTCCTATGTCTCAAAAGTCTTTATTTTCACCTTCCTTTCTTGAAAGTTATTTTTGCTGGGTATAGAATTCTAGGCTCGGGTGTTTTTTTTTTCCCCCTTTCAATACTTTTAAAGATGCTGTTCCAGTATCTTATCATTTACATAATTTCCAATAGGAAACTTGATGACATCCGGAGAGCCTGGGTGGCACAGCTGGTTGGGTGTCTGAGTCTGGGTTTCAGCTTGGGCTCTGATCTCAGGGTTGGGAGGTCAAGCCCCATATCAGGTTCTGCTCAGCACCGAGTCAGCTTGAGTTTCTTCCTCCCACCCCTTCTGCCTCTCCCTCCTCCTCTCTGTGTCTCTCAAGTAAATAAATACATATTTTAAAAAGGAGAAATTGGATGTCATCTTTATTTTATTCTTCTGCTTTTTTCCTTTTTTTTTAAAAACTGGGTTTGAGGAATTTAATTATGATGTGGCTTTAGTTTTTCCCCCATGTTTCTTGTGCTTGGGGTTCATTGAAATTCTTGGATTTATGAGTTTACAGTTTTCATTGAACTTGGAAAATTTTAAGCCATTATTTTTTCCAAATATTTTTTTTCAGTCCCTTCCCTTTCTTGTTCTTCTCCTTCAGGACCCCAATTATCCATACATTGGGCCATTTGATATTGCCCCACAATTCACACATACCATTCATTTTTCTGGATTCTTTCTTCTCACGGTTCTATTGCTATGTGTTTACATTCGCTAAACTTTTCCTATGTAATGTCTAATTTGCCATTAATCCCATACCTTATGTTTTCAAGGAATTGTAGTTTTCATCCCTAAAAGTTCTATTAGAGTTTTAAAAAATGTCTTTTGTGATTCTATTAATTTTTTAACATACAGAGTATAATAACTTCTGTGCTAATTCTAAATTGTGTAAGTTCTGGGTTGGTTTATTAAACTGATTATTCTCCTTGCTATGGGTTGTGTTTTCTTGCCTCTTTGAATGTCCAGTCATCTTTGATTAGATGCCAGACAGTGTGATTTTATCTTTTTGAGTGCTGGCTATTTTTGCGTTCCTATAAAAATTTGTTGTGCTGGGCGCCTGGGTGGCTCAGTGGGTTAAGCCTCTGCCTTCAGCTCAGGTCATGATCTCAGGGTCCTGGGATCGAGCCCCACATCCTGCTCTCTGCTCAGCAGGAAGCCTGCTTCCCCTTCTCTCTCTGCCTGCCTCTCTGCCTACTTGTGATGTCTCTGTCAAATAAATAAAATCTTTAAAAAAATTTTTTGTTGCGCTTTATTCTGGGATGTGGTTAAACTGCTTCAAAACACTTTGATATTTTGGGTTTTTTTAAAAAATAGGATGTTAGGTGGGTCTGGAGCAGTGACCAGTCTAGAGATAAGTCCCATCTCCAAGGCACAACCTTCTTAAGAATGCTACCCAGTGCTGTTGAATTATGAATTTTTCCAGTCTGGCTGGTGAAAAACAACACTATTCCCAATCTGTGTGAGTACCAGGCACTGTTTTCTCTAATCTTCTTGAGTGGTTCTTTCTGTAGCCTTTGGAAGTTCTCCCCTCCCCCACACTAGTGCTAGCTGAAATGCTGCTGGATACTCACTCCAGGGGGATCCCCTGCAGATCTTCAGGGTTCTTTCTCTGTGCAAGGTTCAGGTTTAGAGCAGATGGCAGGCAGAGAAACACAAGAACTTCCCGGCAAGGACAGTGACCTTTGTCCAGTGTACATGTAATAAATTTATCAGAACTGAAATTGGGAGGGCATCAAGAGACAACAATGTGGAATTCTCAAAGGAGGTTAGGATTACCATATGCAGGCTGTCACAGAAATGCATGAAAACCTGTCCCACACTCTGGAATAAAAGGTGTGTCTGATGACATGGTCCTGCTGGGGTGTGGAGCAAGGGGCACGCCTTCCTTTACCTGAAACCTAGGGAGTATGGCTTCCTAGGGATTGCTCAGAGAACTTAAGATGTGGCCCTCCCTTGGGGCCATCATGGACTGGGAATGGACTCCCAGCCAGGGAGGGAGGGCTCATGAGTTGCTTTGGAGGTAGAGTATGCTTTCATGCTGGGACCTGCCTGCTCCTGAACATTTGTACAGCAAAGGACACAAGAGTGTTTCCTGGGGACAGATATGAGTCATGGGGATGGGTCATCTTAGGTTCTGTCTAGTGGTCCCCACTGAGGGGTAGAGGGTCCCCTGCAGCCATGCATGAAGTAACACCCACCCAGAAAAGTGATGACATATTGCTCGGGAGGGAGCAGCAGGAGCCTGTGAATATCCCCAGGCACGAAGGGGTCGGCTTACACCCTGCCAGACCAGAGGTGGGACTGTAGCCTCCCACCGCCCTGGAAGTAGCTGCAGGTGGGTGGAAGCAGGGCCAGGCTAGCAGAGGCTCAGGAAGGAGCAAGGCAGGCACCAAGCACAGCCCCTGTCCCCAGTGCTTATCTCATGCCCCTCAAGCAGGGTGCAAGGAGAAGATGTTGAGTTAAATCAAGTTCCGAGGTGTCACTCTGCAAGCCTGGGCATTCTGATTCCCAAACTGAGTCACTTCAGCTTGAACTTACCGTGAGCTGTGTACTTTGCAGGGTATTAAGCACAATGCTGGGCTTAGCCTGACTTGCCGTGCTGCACAGACCAGAAACCCAGGGGAGCCCAAGTAGGAGCTTATTGTAAGGATACTGCTAGGGACTGAGGATGTCCCCAGAACTCATATGCTGAAATCCTAATCCCCAATGTGATATATTAGGAGGTGAGGACTTAGGGAGGTCATTAATGGGATTACTGCCCCATCAGAGGACAAATATCTCTTTCTACCACGTGAGAATACAGCAAGACAGCCTTCTATAAACAGGAATGGGGCCCTCACTCAAACGTGACCATGCTGGCACCCTGATTTTGGACTTCTAGCCCCCAGAACTGTGAGAAATACATTTCTGTCTATAAGCCACTCGGTCTACGGAATTTTGTTATAGCGGCCTGAAGTTATTAAGACATATACAGGGGAACTTCGTGGGTGCCTGAAGACACCGGGATTCTCTGGTCTGGAGGACCCAAGACCGCTCTATCCATCAGCTGGTCACAGAGCCCCTAGTCTCTGAAATATTAATTGTAATGCATTCCAGTTACCAATGTGAGCATTTACTAAGAGCCTAGAACTGTTCAAAGTGCTCAGTGAATGTTCACTCATTTAGTACTTTCAGAAACTCACTGAAATACAGGGTAGGTCTTACAGTTGTTCTCTTCCTGAGACTGAGGCAGAGATTTCTAGTCTTCAGAGTAGTGGGCAAGACCTATTGGTACCCATGGTGCCAAATGCTGACGGAGAGTATAGGGTAAATTGCGACCTGACTCAAGCCAGCAAGTGAGGCAAGGCTGGGCTGAAAGGCAGTGCTCTAACAGCTTCGGGTTAAGCAGACAAAATGAAGGTGGTCAGGGAGGGGATTTGAAGGGGGAGGTCTTGGCAAGTGCAAAGGCAGAGGCAGGAGGGAGCAGAAACAGTGGGAGCAGCAAGGAGATCAGTGACACTGCAGTCAGAGACTGAAGAGAGGAAGATCAGGGTGGGAGAGTGGAGCAAGACAGGCTGAGCCTGCTGGGTCTGAAGACGAGAGCGTATGTCGTCCAAACGGGGGCAGTGGGGGGATGGACACTGTTACACTTCCACTGGGACAAAGAATGGGGACCATTCCGGAAAAACTCTGGCATCCTATCACCCTACTTAAAAGCAAAGGTAAAGAGCTTGGTGTTTAGGGGCGCCTGGGTGGCTCAGTGGGTTAAAGCCTGTCTTCGGCTCAGGTCATGATCCCAGGGTCCTGGGATCAAGCCCTGAATCGGGCTCTCTGCTCAGCAGGGAGCCTGCTTCCCCCTCTCTCCCTGCCTGCCTCTCTGCCTGCTTGTGATCTCTGTCTGTCAAATAAATAAATAAAACCTTTAAAAAATTTTTTGGTGTTTATCCTAAAACCAGTGGGAAGTCTCTGGTTTGGAGCCACGTGGTCTGGTCACCCCTACCTCCTCCCAATTTAAGTTGAGGTATCATACATACAAAATGAACAAATATTTAGAGTACAGTTCAGATTTAAAAAAATAAGTATGTACTGATCCGTCCCCAGCTGGTCTGATCAAGATACAGAATGCTCCTAGCCCCCAGTTCATAATCCACCCCTAGTAACATCTACTCTGATCTCTAACACCAAGATCGTTTCTGCCTGCCTTTTAAAGATTAAGGTGTAACATATACAGAGTACAGTTTGAAGAACGTTACTTTTACCTACCCCTGCATAACCACCATCCACATAAAATTATACGACACTTCCAGCAGCCAGGAAACTCCCTCCTACCCATTTCCAGCCACTCCTTCCTCCAAGAGGTAGCTCCTATTCTGATTCCTATTTCCATACGTTAGTTTTGCCACAGGCTCCTTCGGTTTTCCGTCTACACATCTCTAGCTGCTCTACCTCCTTGCCCGGGATCTGCTGAAGCCCCTCACCCTACCCGCTTCCTAGGGTTAGGCTTCCCAAGGCCTTGCACCCTCCCGCCCAGCTCTCAGCCACCCCGTGGCCTCATTGACATCCCGTGAGCGCCAGGCGGCCCAGCTGTCCTGCCGCCAAGGGTCTGTTCGGGTGGGGGTGTTCTCCCTCACCCTCCTTACCCCGCCACCCAAATAAACCAACAATCTCACTGACGCGGCGACTCGCTAGGCAAACCCGGCCTGGAGACAGCCGGCCGCTGTCCACCAAACTCCCACCCGAAGACATTTGCTTGCAGTTGGAGAGAGCTGCACAGCGAGTCTTAAGTAGCCACTGCGGGGCACCCCGAATTCACGAGGGGCTGGGTGGCCCCCGGGTCGCCGCTCTGCAGCGGCTGCAGCCAGTCCGGGCCTCGGGCTCCCGTGGAAGCCCGGCAGGGCCCCGCTTCCCAAGGCTGCTCCCAGCTCGGACGCGCCACGGTTTTAAACCAGAGGGTCCCGCCGCCGAAGCCCCCCCGCCTCCCCGCAAACACCGGGTTGCCTTAGACTCCCGAGGCGTGCGCGAGCACGAGCCCCACACCCGCGAGACTGGTCAGCGAAGCGTCCCGCACGCCGCCCGGGCGCCCTTTGCGCACGCGCGGGCGCACAATCTCGGCGGCGCACTGGCCGCGCGCTCGCCCCGCCCCCGCCTCCCGGCCTTCCCAGCTTCCCGGACTCCCTACGGCAAGCGGCGAGGTCCCATCCCGCCGGGAGCCTGGAGCCGGGAGCGCAGGGGCGGGGCGGCGCGCTGAGGTCAGCGCGGCGGCGGCCGGCCCCGCCGTGGTTGGCTGCGCCCGCGCTGGCCGCGCCCTGGTTGGCTGCGGGCCGCGGGGCTGGGCCGCCGGGTCGGGGCTGGGGTCGGGGCTCGGGCGCCGGCCGGGCTTACGCTGCTGCGTTCGGCTCCGCGCCGCTCCGGGTCGGCGGCTGGCGGCGAAGGCGGGGAGGGCGCGGGCGGGGCTGAAGGGCTAGCGGCGGGGCGAGGCGAGGCGAGGGCGGGCCGCGCCGGGCGGGGCGGGCGGCGGCGCCGAGGGGAGGAGACCGGCCCATGGACCCGCGGGGCCCGGCGCCCCAGACGCTGCGCCGCCGGGACCGAGCCCAAGATGTCGGCCTAGGCCGGGACGCGACGACGCGGACGGGGCGGCGACGAGGCGCCGCAGCTGCCGGGGCTCGCGGCCGCCGGGCCCCCGAGGGCTCGCCCTGACGGACTGGCCGAGCGGGCGGCGAGAGTCCGGCGCGTTGGGAGCGGGCCGCGCGGCACCATGTCGGCCAAGGTGCGGCTCAAGAAGCTGGAGCAGCTGCTCCTGGACGGGCCGTGGCGCAACGAGAGCGCCCTGAGCGTGGAGACGCTGCTCGACGTGCTCGTCTGCCTGTACACCGAGTGCAGCCACTCGGCCCTGCGGCGCGACAAGTATGTGGCCGAGTTCCTCGAGTGGGGTAAGTGCGCGCGCGGCGCCGGCCTGCGCCTCCGCCCCCTGGCCTCGCCTGCTCTCCCGCCTCCCCGAGCCTCCTGCCCTCCGCCTCGGCCCAGGCGCGTCCGCGTTCGGCCGTCCCGCCCCCTCATCCTGCCCCTGGACGCCACATCCTCCGTTCCCACCCCCACTCGCTCCCCGCCGCCGGCCAGAGCCCGGGCCGCTTCCTAGATCCACCCTCCCGAGTCTGGATATCATTTCCTGCAGCACTCCCCGGGAAATCCGCCCCCGCCCCTCGCTCCCGGGTCCAGAGTCGGCGTCGAGGCCCCCCCGCACGCCCTGATGGCCTGTGGGGGCTGCCGCGTGTGGTTTTTACCTCTGCGCGCCCCCCGGCTCGGTGGGCCCCCCATCTGCGTGCGCATTTCCGGGAAGCCCGGTTCTCTCGGACCCTCCTAGGTGACGGCCTGCGGCATGCCCTGGACGTCCAGGGCTTCAGCGCCCTTTACTGTAGCAACTCCAAGGGACTTTTCCAGTGAAAAGCCTTGTTTTGCAAGAACAAATTGGGTTTCTTCGTAATTGCGCTGGTCTCTTGTAATAGGTGGGGGCAGCTGGACTGTCAGTATGTGGGAGTCGTTTAGAAACTTCGTTCATCTGATCCTTGCATGCCTGCTCTGGTTTATTCTGTAGCTCTCCACGCATTGATCCGCTCACCTGTTTTGCTTTATGAGGACTAAAGTCTGATTAAGCCATTCGATGATCATTAGAATCCCGGAGACAGCTACAGGTGTAAAGGGAGACCCTTTTGATTCCTCTCTAACATGGGCGTCCTGTCCAGACCCTCAGATTCACTGGAACGACTTAGTAGGAAAATGCAGTGCTCATGGTCAGGCAGACCTTAGAAAATCTTATCCTGGGGTGGTTGCATCATTGGGCTAGGGCTGTGCAGTTTGAACCAGTAATTTCTAATCTTTGGGACTGATAAAGCTGATATTTACAGGAAGAAGCAAATGTATCCTGAGGTGAGGCCTCCTACTTGGCCAAAATGGTAACTGGAATTTGAGATTCTGTTTACTAATTAAAACTTAAGTTGAGAGGGTTTGCTTTTTGCTCTCTAGTGAGATATTTTGTAAGAGCAGCAGGAGAAAGGCAACTCAGAGCCCAGGACAGCCCTTTATGCTTTATTTCGGTAGGGACCACTGTGCTTGGTCGTCCGCGGTATCTGTGAAATGTGGGCCTTCTCTTTCTGGGATCCTTTACCGGATGTGATTCTCAACCAAATAATTAACTCAGTTTCACAGTTGCAGAAAGCGAGGTCTTTGGTACTTGTTACATCTGAGCCTTCTGGGCATTGTATTTGCCTCCTTGCTGAGCATTGATGTTGAAATCCAGACGGTTCCACAATCAGGTTCAACTCTGTGCACAGTGTGCGGGTAGGAGTGTGACCGAAAGGAGAAGCGGAGGGAGGGTTGCTGTAGTGGTGAGGTGTGGCCTCTGTAGGCTGAAGTCTGACAACCGGACACTCCGGTTCCTGTGTAGCCCCCTCCCTGCCAGACTGTGCCGGCCACTCTGTGACCTGGTGGGTGTCACCGGAGCAGGCTCTTCTCAGTGTGGGTGGAGGTCTTATTTTATGAGATTTGACCTTTTCAAATGGAAACAGAAGAGGTGCGCTATAACATTTTCGAAACTGTATTCTGGCGTTTTGGAATTTAGGATTACAAATGAGTTATAGTGTCCTAACAACTCCGTTTGCAGGGAGCTGTAAACCTTGACTTGCAGGGAAGAAAAATGGACTGAGGTTTAAGGGGGCATTTTAATGAAATTTTAATACTACTTCTAAATACTAGTAAAATAGGAAACAGTATTTAATCTCCTGCATGTTAGCATGTACACTTGTAACTCGCAGGGGTGCGTTACTAATGAAGATGTGTGTACGGTCATTATGTGGTGTTCCTTAGCATGCCTGTGTATTACAACTGGAAGGTGAAGAATTGGGCCGTCGAGTGGAATTGTGGAGTGTTATCAGGTGTCCTGACTTCCGAGTAGAATTACTTCTGCTCTGGAAACAGAGGCATAAGCCGTCAACCTGGGGTTGCTGTCTTCGGATTCACACTTTGTGTGGTGTTTGAAACCTCCATTGTGTGGATCCTGGCACGCAGAGGGCCAGCCTCTTCCCATCTTCCAAGTCTTGGTAGGTGTCTAATGACAAGTACGTAGAAATCTTGAAACTTAATGAAGAAATACAGCAGTTCAGATTTTGAGAGTTACTGAGGAATCTTTGAGGAAATTTGGAATGTATAAGTGATAAGTAATAAAGGTTTTTAAGGTTTTTTATTTTAAAAAATTGTTTTATTATAACAACAGGTGAGAATGGATTTTTTATTAGTTTCAGGGGTAGAATCCAGTGATTCGTCAGTTGCATATAACACCCAGTGGTCATTCCATCATTTGCCCTCCTTAATGCCTGTCATCCAGTTACCCCCTCCCCTCCCACAACCCTCAGTTTGTTCCTTATGATTAAGAGTCTCTTACGGTTTGCCTCCCTCTCTGCTTTCATCTTATTTTATTTGTCCTTCCCTTCCCTTATGTTCCATCTACTTTGTTTCTTAAATTCCACATATGAGGGGCGCCTGGGTGGCTCAGTGGGTTAAGCCTCTGCCTTCGGCCCAGGTCTTGATCCCAGGGTCCTGGGATCGAGCCCCGCATCGGGCTCTCTGCTCAGCGGGGAGCCTGCTTCCTCCTCTCTCTCTGCCTGCCTCTCTGCCTACTTGTGATCTCTGTCTGTCAAATAAATAAATAAAATCTTCCACATATGAGTGAAAAAATATTCCACATACGAGTGAAATCATGGCATTTGTCTTTCTCTGAAGTTTTATTTTAAGTTAATTTCAGTTTTTTAGAGATGCAGTGCGTGGGTGCAGAGGGAGAGGGAGTGGGAAAGAGAAGCTCAAGCAGGCTCCATGCCCAGTGCAGAGCCTGACCTCTGGGCTCTGAGATCATGACCTGAACTAAAATCAAGAGTCAGGCACTTAACTGACTGGGTCACCCAGTTTCCCTGTTTTTAAGTTTTAGAAGAAGAGCTTCTGGCTCTTATTTCCTTTTTGCCATAGTGGTTGCATGGGACAAGAGTAAAGACCTTCACTGTAGGTCTTTAATTTTCCCTTGATTATGTTTATAGTTTGATTAGTTTCCTCTATGAAATCCTGGACTTCAATTTAAAGTTGGAAATACCCTGCTTTGCATCTGTATTTCTTTAAGCTGTATTTTAATGCAAATTTCATCCCATTCTAAATAGAACATATGAAGCACTTTGAAATTTCTACAAATACAGGTAAATGAGATGAATTTGCTATCTCTTATCTTTGTTACATAAAAATACTTTTACATGCGTTAAATATTTTTTTTAATGGCTTAAATATAATGGCTAATGTTACAGTTGGATGGAGCTGATGTTGGAAGTCCCAGCCTATTGGCAGTGGGTGGACCTTGGTGGCTCTGTGCTCTGACCCCGACATGGCCTGCCAACCAGGTGGGAAGCCTGGAGCTTGCAGCTGGTGTAGGCACGCCTCCGGGACATGGACCTTAGTGTGGGTTTCCCAATTTGCGGTCCAGGGCACCTTCCTTTACCCTGCCACTGTACTTCCTGTGTAAGGAAGAGAATTAATCCTTTCTAGCCCTCTTGACTCTCCTCATTTGTGATTTTTCTCGTTAGGAAGGCAGCATTACCTTCATCAACGTGAATTCCCAAAGCAGTTGGCACAGGGATCCCCGGCCCGAGGTGTGAGTGGGGAGGGCTCTACCGAACAAATTGAATACGCTCAGGCCGAAGTAGTGGGGCCTAACATCTCAAGATCCATTTTGGTTTGATACATAACGGCTCCTCCACATGGAATGTTTATATAACATGGGAATGACTTAAACAGATGTTTTGAATAAGATCTAAATTTGGGGGAGATATTGGGATTGCATAATAAAAATTAAGTTAACATAATTTAGACTTGTAAGTAGCTATTTGAAATGCCTGGTGACATTGACTGCATGGCATGGGATGGGACAGTTGAAACCATTAAACCTAACATGCCAGCCTTACCTCTTCTCTGCTAAAACCTGGTCCATTGACATTTGGATGTCGGAGTGAACAGCAGTGTCTCTTTGTGTGTGACACAGGGTGTGTGTTAAATCTAGACTTCAAGTAACTAAGGTTGGCATTGGAGTGAATGGGTTTCAAACAGGATGCCGCTGTGGGAGGCCCTTCAGAAGGTTTACGCTGTGCAGCGGACTGCCCGGGTGGACAGAGGCGGCCTCTGCTGCCCTTGCCCTGCCTCTGGTGCAGGGCCCGGTGCCCTTAGAAGTCTGTCTGTGCTGACGTCCGTGGTGCTGGGTAAACATGGGAGCAAACGGGACTGTTAATTCCAAACTGTATTAAGTATGGCGAAACTATCAAGTGCTTTTCTTGGTAAAGAGACAAAAAATATTTTTGCGACTAATAAAGTAAAAGGATTTTGCTGGAAGAAACCAAATAGAGATTTTTTTACCTTTTTTTTTTTTTAATCCCAAAGAAGATAAAATTGAAGGAAGTTTTGAAGGAGTTTGTGGGTTTTGTTTTTTTTAAACTCATGAAAACCCTGTAATCACATCACCCTAAGTAGTCCCCATAAGATAACACCTTTTTGTCCCTGTCCCAAGTTTAAGTTTGGTTCTTAGCTTCTTGGAATGGTCCAGAATGACAGTGTGTTGGGGTTATCTTAAATTTGTGTGAAAAGTTCACACAAATGCTCTCTTAATAAGCATTTAGATCTTAGATTTGAAACCAGACGTGTTTTGAGAATCTGAACTACATACGGACTTAAAAATCTACCAGAGACAACTGTTTTTTAAAGGCAGATACTGACAGTGAAGGTCGTGCAGCAGGATCTGAAAGATCTGTGTTGTGTGGTAGGTTTTTGGTCAGTTTCATTGACTGGTAGGTAACTGACAACAAAACTGTTTTTAGATGAAAACGTTGTAAAGAGGATCAGTTACATGATGGGAGAACTTTGGATTTTGTTATCTTTAGGTAAGAATTAGAAATTCAGAGAGAATTTGAGTTGGATCACGTTTCAGTCCATTTCTGTCCTTGTATTGGAGCTGCTGTGGAGACTTGTAGAACTGGCTCGAAGGTGACTCCAGATGTTACGGGGACTGCGGTGATTTCTCCAGCCTCCACAATCACAGAGTCCTGAGTGTGAACTCCCTTAGGAATTGGAGTGACCATGTGGTCTGCCCTCCACCCCAACCCTGCTCTCCCTTCGGTGAACCACGCTCAGGACATTTTCCCTGATAATTTCGGACCAGCAGCCTTCTAGTGGGGGGTTCTCTTGTTCACCGGACCGTGATCCACATCGGTCTGCCTTGCAGGCACTTGCTTTGAAATACCTGTTTTGTTGTAGCCTTTTCCTTCCATTCCCGTCATCACTGGCCTTGCTGAAGCTCTCCAGCTCACGGACCGAAACGAATGCCTTTCTCACTTTAGGACTTAAATGCCTCTGCCGGGTCGGCCTCAGACACTGCTTTTCCTTTCATCGCTCCCCTTTTAAATACTTCATATTCTGTTGCCTTTAATCAATCAGGTAAAACTGACCTAAAAAGACCCACCTGACCTTAGTTTTAGAAGTTGAGATTAACAGCAGTTCTGACCATACCCCGTGATTTTCTTCAAATATAATTTTACCTTTATTAAAATAACGCATTTAGTTAGTAACACTGGGTTTTAGCTTTCATAAGCAGCCACTTTTTTTTTTTAATATTTATTTACTTGACAGAGAGATCACAAGTAGGCAGAGAGGCAGGCGGAGAGTGAGAGAAGAGGGGGAGCAGGCTCCCCGCTGAGCAGAGAGCCCGATGCGGGGCTCGATCCCAGGACCCTGAGATCATGACCTGAGCCGAAGGCAGAGGCTTAACCCACTGAGCCACCCAGGCGCCCCATAAGCAGCCACTTTTAACCCCTCTGTTGCTGTTTGATAATCCTCTGTCTAAGGATTGTGTTCAGCTACCGGTAACAGCCAGCTCACAGCGACTTACCTCAAATCAAGGCGACTTCTGTCTCATGTGGAATTAGGGTGTGGGGAGGGCAGGTCTGGTAAACAGCTCATTCCAGCAACTCTTTAGGGACCAGGGCCCTTTCCTGCTCTTGGTGCAGCATCTGATGGTGGCTGTCCCCTCTGCATTCCAGGCGGCAGGGTGAAGGACGAGGGGACGAGTCTGGGGGTTGTGGCTGTTCAGCAGGTCCTGCCTCAGATTCCTGGTCTCTGTGAATCTTGCGCCGCTGACTTCTGGTGTTTCTGTTTCAGATGTTATCTGTTGACTTCTTACCTGCAGAAGGGAAGGTTATAGAACTTTCATGTACCTTCACTGCCCACCTGTCCTCTCTCTCCCGTTTTCTAAATATGTTTTGTTTAAATTGGTAGTGTTTGTGTGTTCTCACTAGGTAAACATCTTGACTAAGGCACATAGCATGCAGTTAGTTCCCTGTCTTTACGGAGACGGAATTATTTCTGTGTTTACTAGAGTGAGGTAGGGTGCTTCCCTTTAGCTTAGAAGCCAGCGTACAGCTGAGTAGAGTCTGGGTTTTGTAGCTGGAACATCTCACACTGCCCCACCCAGCCTGTCACCTTCCACCCCTCAAAGCCTTTCCTTTTCCTGTTCTTATTGAGACTTCTGTGTTCTAGGCCCAGTGCTTAGCAGTACTCGTAGCATTTCTCTTTATTCCTTATGGGAATTTTTTTGGTGTCTTTTGAATTCCCCTTTCTGGATTTCATGTCTTTTTCATTTTGGTACAGTGTGTCTTCTAGGATAAAGGGTTCATCAGAGATAAATTTTTGAGACCTACCCTGTCTGAAAATGCCTGTTCTTCCCACACTCTTAAGTGGCAGACTGCGTGGGTACTGAATTCTAGGTTGGAAGTAATTGTTCCTCAGAAGTTTGAAAGTGTCAGTCCATTACTGCCCATCTTCCATCAGCAGCCTGACCCCATAGTGACCCCAGGACTTTGTGT
The DNA here is from genome assembly GCF_902655055.1 of Lutra lutra. Taxonomy (NCBI): domain Eukaryota; kingdom Metazoa; phylum Chordata; class Mammalia; order Carnivora; family Mustelidae; genus Lutra; species Lutra lutra. The sequence continues at coordinate 144,976,119 of NC_062284.1, read as the reverse complement.
GACTTGTCTTATCTGGGGACTCTCGGGGTCTTCTCTCCACCCCCAGCATTCTTGGGTCTTTCTGGTGGGGACACTGAGTCCGTCAGCTCTGGAAACTTTTCCATATTGTCTCTTGATGATCTCATCCCTGAGTTTGCTGCTGTAGCCTTCTTGATCTATTATTCGGTTGTTGGACCTTCTGGAGTGTTCTGCTAATTCCCTTTTCCTACTTTTTCCTATTCACTTATCTGCTGCTTCTGTTTTTTCTGGAAGAGTTTCTCAATTGTATCTTCTAGTCCTTACATTGGATTTTTATTTCTGCCATCATCTGTCATTACTAAGTGTTTTTGCTCTCAGCATTCCTTTTTATAACATCCTATTTTCATTTCATGAAGGCAATGCACTTTTTTTTTTAAGATTTCATTTATTTATTTGAGAGCAAGAGCACGTACCTGCACACAAACTGGGGGGAGGGGCAGAGGGAGAAGCAGACTCCCCACTGAGCTGGGAGCCTGCCGGAGCCTGACATGAGGCTCTATCCCAGGACCCCAGGATCACAACCTGAGCCCAAGGCAGACGTTCAACTGACTGAGCCACCCAGGCCCCCTCGCAGTGTATTTTTTTTTAAGATTTTATTTATTTATTTAACAGAGATCACAAGCAGGCAGAGGCAGGCAAAGAGAGAGGAGGAAGCAGGCTCTCTGCTCGGCAGAGAGCCTGCTGCGGGGCTCGATCCCAGGACCCTGAGATCATGACCTGAGCTGAAGGCAGAGGCTTAACCCACTGAGCCACCCAGGCGCCCCTCGCAGTGTATTTTTTAAAAGGTTTTTTAAAAATTGATTTACACATATGCATTTATGTTATGTAGACATTTTGTTTCCTATGCTGTCTCTCCCTTCTGAGTCCTTGTTCTCCTCTTTCCTTCTTTGGTCTTTGTCTTTGATGTCAGAAGCTTTTCTCCAAATTTTTGCCGATTATTGGCTGTCTTTTTATAACTGTGAGTGGGCTGATTGGAAACTCTCCGTGTGCACGGACAAACCTTTTTTTAAGTGTTGAGTCTTACTGTTGGGAAACGGACGGGGCCTGCTGATATGATGAACACTAGCAGAAGTTGCTAAAGCAGTTGTTTCTTTGGGCCTGTCAGTTTCCCCAGAGAGGGGTTTCTGGTGTCCTGCCTGGGTAGTGGGCAGTGGTGTGGGATATGCCGGCTTTTTGGGAAGGTGGGGTAAGGTGGAGAGTTGAAGGAAGGGGAAGAAGCAGAAGGAGTTCTGGGGTGTCACTGCTTCTCCCGGACATTTGAAGCCGGTCTTGTTTCCTCTCTGTTAGCATTGAGACCCGCAGAGCTCCTTAGGATCATTCCTAAGCTGCCTTACTCCTACCTCACATGCAGTAACTTGGGGTTTTCTAGCTTTGCTGAATTAGTCATCACTTGTCCATTGGCTTTTCCCACTGTGCAAAAGTATGCTAACGTTTCTAGGCTGCTGTCCTCTCCTGTCACTCACCCACCAAATATTTTTTTTTTAAGATTTTATTTATTTATTTGACAGAGATCACAAGTAGGCAAGAGAGGCAGGCAGAGAGAGGAGGAAGCAGGCTTTCGGCGGAGCAGAGAGCCCGATGTGGGGCTCGATCTGAGGACGCTGGGATCATGACCTGAGCTAAAAGCAGAGGCCTTAACCCACTGAGCCACCCAGGCACCCCCCACCAAGTATTTTTTAAGGACTTAAAAGTACCAGGCACTGCAGTGATGAACAGAATCCCTGTTCTCCTGGGGCCCGTGTGATCCATGAGGCTGTTTCCCTTGGTAATCACAAGCTATCATTTTAGGAGCTTTTTCAGATAGTGTCAGGCTAAAGTGGTTGTTCTGAAAGGTAGTCTAGTTTTCCTTGCTGTGTAAAGTCAGAGGGATAGTTTCTATTTCCTTTGACTTGGATGTGTTGGCATTTCTACTTGTGCTTATTCACTTATTAGAAAGCTTCTCCTGTAATAGAAGGGAGATGTGGGAATAAGGGGGACAAGTTTTTCTGTAGGAACTACATCCCAGGGTTGGCGGCGGGGGATAGGAAAGGGATCTGAAGAAGGGAGAGTTACAGGATGGGTACACTGAAAGGAAAAGTGGAAAGTGCTTCTTTAGATGGCTGGGGAGCAGCCACTCTAGGATGGGCTTGGGGCGAAGCAGGGAGGGACCTCTGGAGGTCCACAGTGCGGAGATGTTTGCAGTTGGGGGGTGTTTGTGACCCAGGGACCATGTATATAAGCTTTGATCTTTCTTTTTTTTTTTTTTTTAAGATTTTATTTATTTATTCGACAGAGAGAAATCACAAGTAGGCAGAGAGGTAGGCAGAGAGAGAGGAGGAAGCAGGCTCCCTGCTGAGCAGAAAGCCCGATGCGGGGCTCGAACCCAGGACCTGGGATCATGACCTGAGCCGAAGGCAGCGGCTTAACCCACTGAGCCACCCAGGCGCCCCAGCTTTGATCTTTCTTAAACTGACATGGAGCTGATTCTGTTTAAGATCTTGGTATGCAGGAAGGTACCCCCAGCTATTTATTTATTTATTTAGATATTATTTATTTATTTGACACTGAGCTCATGTGTGCCTGCGCCTTAGCAAGTGCATGAGGGCACGAAGTGGAGGGAGGGGCAGAGGGAGAAGCAGACTCCCCACTGAGCAAGGGCCCTGACCCGGGGTTCCATCCCAGGACCCCCAGAGCATGATCTGAGCCAGAGGCAGACACTTAACTAGCTGAGCTGCCCAGGTGCCCCAGGTATCACCAGTTTAAAATCAAGAGCAGAAGAAGAAATGTTCTTGCCACTCATAATTTTCTAAAAACAAGTAACAGAAATGAAATCCAGAGGTAAATAGATCTCCTTTACCATGACACCCAAATTAAATTTTAAAGCTGTTGATGTTTTACTTTACTCGTTTCATGGGAAAGAGTTGAACAGAAATTGTTGCATTTTTCTCATTTTGTTTAAAAAAATTAAAAATAGGGAACTGAATTTATTTTATTTTTTTAAAGATTTTATTTATTCATTTGACAGACAGAGATCACAAGTAGGCAGAGAGGCAGGCAGAGAGAGAGGAGGAAGCAGGCTCCCTGCTGAGCAGAGAGCCCAATGTGGGGCTCGATCCCAGGACCCTGAGATTACGACCTGAGCCGAAGGCAGAGGCTTTAACCTGCTGAGCCACCCAGGTGCCCCTGAATTTATTTTTTTAACTCATATGTTATTTTTAACTGGAAATGCTATTTTTTAAAATTTATTTTTTAGTTTAATTTTTTCTTTAAAGTAGGCGCCACACGCAGTGTTGGGCTTGATTGAGCTCATGACCCCGAGACCAAGAGTTAACAGGCTTTTGCACTGAGACAGTCAGGGGCCCCTGGAAGTACCATTTTTATTCTTCACTATTGAGAAAGATTTGATTTCGTAATTATGGGAATACAGTAATCTTTAAAAAATAATTTTGCAGGGCGCATGAGTGGCTCAGTGGGTTAAGCCTCTGCCTTCGGCTCAGGTCATGATCTCAGGGTTCTGGGGCAGAGCCCTGCGTCAGGCTCTCTACTCAGCGGGGAGCCTGCTTCCCCCTCTCTCTCTGCCTGCCTTTCTGCCTACTTGTGATCTCTCTCTCTGTGTCAAGTAAATAAATAAAAATTTAAAAAAAAAATCTTTAAAAAAAATGAAGTTCATGGGGCACCTGGGTGGCTCAGTGGGTTAAGCCGCTGCCTTCGGCTCAGGTCATGATCTCAAGGTCCTGGGATCGAGTCCTGCATCGGGCTCTCTGCTCAGCGGGGAGCCTGCTTCCCCCCCCTCCCTCTCTTTGTGCCTACCTGCGATCTCTCTCTGTCAAATAAATAAATAAAATCTTTAAAAAAATTTTTTTGCAGCTCTGTCGCAAGTGGACTTCTTTTTTAACTGCAAGTATTTGAGATCAGAGTGTTGAAAAATGTTTTAAGTGTGTTAACAAGCCACCCTTCTGATGTACCTTTACAACTGATCTGGGAAAATGTCAGAAAGCACTGCTCTCGAATGTGTGCACTGTACTGTCTCGCAGCAAGTTGGGAAGTCACCGGGAGCGCTCTGTTCCCGGTTTCACCGGTTCATTAAGGCGCCAGGAGCGGCGTTTGTATTAGATCGCGTCAGGACAAGAAACGCTTCGGAGAACTTCACTATGGCTTCATGTAACCAAAGTGATAAGCCTGGGTATATTTCCTTTTACAAATACTTGATTATTTTTCTAAAAAGCAAGGTTTGCCTTTATGGACTTTTGATAATCCTTGTGAAATAACACATGAAGAGGGTTACTGGGACAAAAAGTGATGTCGATCAGCAAGATGAGAGAAACTTAAATTGCACGACTGATTAAGTTTATTTTAGTGGAAAAGAAAGATTTCTCTGGCATTTAGAGTTATCAGGTGGTTTATTTACTCTTTCTTTCTCTCTTTTTTCTCTCTTTCTCTCTTTGGTAGCAGCGTTATTGAGGTGTAACTCGCACACAGTTTACCTGTTCAAATTACACGGCCCAGTAGCTTTGATACTTTCCTGGAGTCGCGTGGCCGTCTCCACTGTTGAATCACAGACGTTTTGGTCACCTCTGAAAGAAACCCTGTACTCTTTCGCTGTCAGCCCTAAGCAGCCACTCACCTCATCGCGTCCTGTAGTTGCCTCTTCCGGACATTTCCTGTGGTCTTTTGGGACTGGCTCCTTTCACTTAGCATAATGATTTCAAGGACATCTCTGTATTTCATCCTTTCAGTTCCAGATAACGTATATTGCACAGATAGTCCACATTTCGTTGATCTGTTCATCAGCTGGGGAATACTTGGGCTGTTTCTTCCTTCGGCTGTTACGAACAATGCCGCTGTGGTCATTAATGTACCAGTTTTGGTGTGGACATACGTTTTCATTGCTCTTGGGCGTATCCCCGGGGCTGGAATTGCTGGGTCACTCAGTGACTTTACGCTTAGCATTTTGGGGAACTGCCAGATTGTTTTCCATAGCAGCTGTCCCAGTACACATTCCCACCAGCAGCATGTAGGACTTCCTATTTCGCCTTATCCTTGCCAAGACTTGCTGTTGTCTTTTATTCTCGCCATCCTAGTGAATGGTGTCTCATTTTAGTTTTGATTTACTTTTCTCTAAAGGCTACCAGTATCGAACATCCTTTCTTGTGTTCATTGGCCACTTGTATATCTTCTCTGGAGAAATGTCTGTTCTTTTGCCCATTTTTAAGTTGTGTTGTCTTTCTGTTGCTGAATTGTACGGGTTCCTTACATAGTCTGGGTAGTAAACCTTTACCAAGTGTGTGATTTGCAAATATTTTCCTCTGTACTGTGGGTTCTCATTTCACGTTCTTGATGGTTTCCTTCGAAGCACGAAAGTTTTAAGTTTTGATGAAGTTTAATTAAATTTTGTTGGGGGCGCCTGGGTGGCTCAATGGGTTAAGCCCCTGCTTTTGGCTCAGGTCATGATCTCAGGGTCCTGGGATCGAGCCCGCTTCCCCCTCTTTCTCAGCCTGCCTCTTGGCCTACTTGTGATCTCTCTCTGTCAAATAAATAAATAAAAATCTTTAAAAAATTTTTTTGTTGATTTCTGGTGTCCTATCTAAGAATCCGTTGCCAAGGGCACCAGGGTGGCTCAGTTGCTTAAGTTCAGGTCAAGATCTCAGAGAGCTGGGATTGAACCCCAGGGAGGGCTCCCTGCTTAGTGAGGAGTCTGCTGTCTCTTCCCTCCCCCTGGTCATGCTTTCTCTCTCTCTCTCTCTCAAATAAATACGTTAATTAAAAAGAAAAAACTCCATTGCCAAATCCATGGTTCCAAAGATTTATACCTGTGTTTTCTTCTAAGGGTTTTATAGTTTCAGATCTTACATGTAGGTCTTTGATCCATTTTGAGTCAATTTTTGTGTATGGTGTGAGACAGGGAACCTCATTCTTTTATCTCTTTTGCATGTAGGTATCCTCTTACCCCAGCAGCATCTGTCGAAGACACTGTTCTTTCCCCACTGAGCGGTCTTGTGTATGGATTTCATTCTGGGCTCTCAGTTGTGTTCTGTTGAGAGTTTTGCCAATCTTAAATGCCAGTACCTACGTTGTCTTGATTACTCTTGCTTTTTTTTTTTTAAAGATTTTATTTATTTATTTCACAGAGATCACAGGTAGGCAGAGAGGCAGGCAGAGAGAGGAAGGGAAGCAGGCTCCCTGCTGAGCAGAGAGCCTGACGCGGGGCTCGATCCCAGGACCCTGGGATCATGACCTGAGCCGAAGGCAGAGGCTTTAACCCACTGAGCCACCCAGGGGCCCCTACTCTTGCTTTTTAGTAAGTTTTGAATTCAGGTAGTGTGAGTTCTCTGACTTTGTTCTTTTTCAAAATTGTTTTGGCTGTTTTGAGTTTCTTGAATTTCCATATGAAGGATCAGCTTGTCAGTTTCCAAAAAGAAGCCATCTGAGATTCCGATAGAGGTTGCATCGAATCTGTAGATGAATTTGGGGAGTAATGCCATTTTAACAATATTAAGTCTATGAACATAATGTCTTTCCACTTATTTAGGTCTAAATTATTTTTCAAACATATTCGGTAGTTTTCAGAGTTTAACATGTTTTTCTTTTTTTTATTGCAGAACGTGTGGTATAAAATTTGTCATTTTACCTTTAAAAGTGTGTTTATTTGGTTACATTAATTACATTCACAAAACAGTATAAGATTTGCAATTACTAAATTATTCCTAAGGTTTTTTTTAAATGCTATTGTAAATGAAATTGTTTTCTGAATCTCACTTTCAGATTATTCGTTGCAAATGTATACAAATAACAATCGATTTTTTTGTAGTGATCCTGTGTCCTGCAGAATTGCTCAACTCGTTTATTAGTTCTGTTAGTTTTTAGTGGATTCCTTAGGAATTTTGTATATAAGATCATGTCACCTGTGAATAGAGATAGTTTGGTTCTTCCTTTCCAGGCTGGATGTTCGTTCTTCCTGTCGTCTCACTGCCCTGGCTGGATCCTCCAGCACAGTGCACGATAGAAGTGGCAAGAGTGCACGTTCTTGTCTTATTCCTGATCCTAGGGACAGAGAATGTAAATCTTTCACCATTAAGTATGCTCACAGCTGTGAGTTTTCATTAGCTGTCCTTTATCAGATAGCGGAAGTTTCCTTCTTTTCCTAGTTTGTTGAGTTTTTTCCTAAAAGGGTATTGAGTTTTGTCAGCTACTTTTTCTGGGTCCCTTGAGATAATCTTTTTTTTTTTTTTAAAGATTTTATTTATTTATTTGACACAGAGAGAGATCACAAGTAGGCAGAGAGGCAGGCAGAGAGAGGAAGAAGCAGGTTCCCCGCTGAGCAGAGAGCCCAATGTAGGGCTCGATCCCAGGACCCTGAGATCATGACCTGAGCTGAAGGCAGAGGCTTTAACCCACTGAGCCACCCAAGCGCCCCAATCATGTTGCTTTTGTTTTTCAGTCTGTTGATTCTGTTATATGGCATTAATTGTTGTATGTTGAACCAACCTTGAATTCCTGGGATAAATCCCACTTGGTCATGGTGTACAATTCTTCTGTGTTGGCTGGATTTGGTTTGCTAGTACTTTGTTGTGGATTTTTACATCAATATTGTAAGAGATACTGGTGTGTGTTTTTTTCTTTCCTTTCCTCTGTCTTTGGTTTTGATATCAGGGTTAATACTGGTCTTATAAAATGAGTTAGAAGGTGTTCTCTCTCTCCCTTTTTTTTTTTTTCCTTTTGAGAGTTTGTGAAAATTTTGTATTCTTTAACTGTTTGATTTTGAAGAACTGCCAGATTCTCAGTTCACCTGGGAAGCTATCTGGGCTTTTCTTTTCTTTTCTTTTCTTTTTTTTTAAGATTTTATTTATTTATTTGACAGAGATCACAAGTAGGCAGAGAGGCAGGCAGAGAGAGAGAGAGAGAGAGAGGGAAGCAGGCTCCCTGCTGAGCAGAGAGCCCGATGCGGGACTCGATCCCAGGACCCTGAGATCATGACCTGAGCCGAAGGCAGCGGCTTAACCCACTGAGCCACCCAGGCGCCCTATCTGGGCTTTTCTTTGGTTAGTTTTTGTATTACTGCTAATTCAACCCCTGTACTTGTTGGACATTTATTCACATTTTCTCTTTCTTCTTGAGTCAGTTTGGTAATTTTTATCTTTTTTAAGAATTTGTCCATTAAAAAAAAAAAAGAATTTGTCCATTTCATCTAGATTAATTTTTTGGCATAGAGTCTGTTCATAGTTTTTCTTAATCCTTTTATTTCTGTAAGCTCTGTGGGCATGTCTCCTCTTTCATTTCAGTTTTAACAATTTGAGTCTCCTCTTTTTTTTCCCCCTTGGCCAACCTTAAGAATGGGTTGCCGTAGGGACGCCTGGGTGGCTCAGTTGGTTAAGCGGCTGCCTTCAGCTCAGGTCATGATCCCAGAGTCCTGGGATCGAGTCCCGCATCAGGCTCCTTGCTCAGCAGGGAGCCTGCTTCTCCCTCTGCCTCTGCCTGCCACTCTGTCTGCCTGTGCTCACTCTCGCTCTCTCTCTCTCTGACAAATAAATAAAATCTTTAAAAAAAAAAAAATGGGTTGCCATAAAACGGCAAGTTTTGTTTTACCACAGTAAAAAAGTAACTGCAAGTAAAAGTCCCTGATCTCCGTCTATGCTGTCAACAACTGCTGTTTGTTTTTTCTGCTCACTGTACGGTGTTTGTGTGTCTGCGCGTTCACTTTGCACGGACGTCTGCGGCAGCTGGTTTGGGGGCTCTTAATGAAGAGTTCTAACATAAATTGGTTTGGTTTTTAAATTAAAAAAAAAAATTCTCCAGAGAGAATTTCTTTGACTGCAGTGTGTCTACCATATCATGGTTGGTTTTTCTTTAAGAATTCCTTTCTAGATGTTTCTTGAGTTACTCTCCCATAACTCTAAGTCCTGCAATAGTTGTGGGGAATGGTCGTGGATGGTCCAAGTTACAGTTCTCTGTGATTTGGGATTGTCCCATGTACTAAGTATTAAATATGTCAGAACATAAATCACAAAACTTGTAGTAGGCCAGTGCTATTTTTATTTTAAATGGTTTTAAAATTATAAAAATAACAGTGTGGTCTAATAACTTGAAACAATGCAGAAGGGTATGCCTTAGAAAGTGAAAGTCTTTTTCCCAGTAATTGTATGTAACTTTTTATTTCTTTTTTAATTTTAGAACATACTGTAGACTTCTCATTAAAATTGAATATTAATTTGAAAGGCTTCTTAATATAAAAATATATTCTTTTTCATAGTTTTAAAATTTTCATGAGAAGTTTATGTTGAAATATGGTTATTGCATGTATCAAGTTTATCAATTTTTGCCTTTGATAAACTTTTAAATTTTTATTGTTATGCATATGTATATCGACATACATAATGCTAGTGAATCATTCGTGCATTCCCAGGTGGGCACACTTAGCTATGGCATTGTTTTTCTCGAACTGCGCAGTTGAGCCTCTTGTGTTCTGTTTTGTTTATTAATTTTTAATTTATATTCCCAGTGTGGGGGGTTTTGTAGTTAGTGGACTTACATATAAAATCATTTAATTACTTTAATTTCCTTTCCTCTGTGACATAATTTTCAAGTTAACCTTCACTGAAAAGTTAATTAGGGGGCGCCCGGTGCTCAGTCAGTTGGGCGTCTGACTCTTGGTTTCAGCCCAGGTACGGTCTCAGGGTGGTGAGATCGAGCCCCACGTCGGGCTCCGTGGTCAGCACGGAGTCTGCTTGAGATTCCTTCTCCCTTTCTCTTCCTCCCCCACGCCCTCGTGTGCACACACTCTCTCTAAAGAAATAAAATTTTTTAAATGGTTTTAAAAAAGTTAATTCGGAGAATTATCAGTTTTATGTTGTAAAGCTTATAGCACTTCTGTGACTGTAATGAAGTCTTCCTTGTCCTGTCTGAGTCGCTGTGAGGATCGGCCGCTCGCACGCAGCGTGCAGAACCCGCGGGTCTCGCGCTGTCGCGCGTCGCAGTGCGGCGTCCTTCACAGACCAGGGTTTGTCGTGATCCTGCGTCACGCGGCTCTGTCAGCACCATTTTTCCTACAGCGTTTGCTCACTTCGCGTCTGTGTCCCATTTTGCTAATTCTGGCACTGTTTCAAGCTTTTTCATTAGTGTTATATTGGAGTTCCTGCAGTCCACGATCACTCTTGAAAGGCGGCGGCGAGGCGTCTTGTGGGCGAGCAGAGAAGGTGCGTTCCTGACACGGAGACTGCTCCCGGGGGAGAGGCCGTGCGGGCGGCTCAGAGGACAAGGGACCTAGACTGTCCCGCACACGGAGTCACAACGCAGCGGCAGGCTGGGGAGGACCGACTCCCGTTTCGGAAGAAGTTCTCCCGTGGGTCAGATGCTGTCCAGCAGCGTCGCCTGCTCCTGAGAAATCCTTCGTGAAAGGAAGAGCCCGTCGGTGCCACAAACGTCCTTGCTGTCTCGTTTTAAGAAATTGCCGCGGGCACCCCAGCCCCCAGCCCCGCCCCCGGTCAGCAGCCGGCGCCGTGGGGGCCGGACCCTGCTCCAGCGAAGACGGGGACGGGCTGGGCGCCCAGACGGCGGTGAGCGTGGTTGGCAAGGGGGGGGGGGGTTAAAGATTTTATTTATTTATTTATTTATTTATTTGAGAGAGAAAGAGCATATGGGGGGGGGGAGCAGAAGGAGAGGGAGAAGCAGGCTTCCCGCTAAGCAGGGAGCCCGAGCCGGGGCTCGATCCCAGGCCCTGGGATCACGACCTGAGTCAAAGGCAGACACTTAACTGACTGAGCCACCCATGTGCCCCTCACTGAAGTATTTTTAATTAAGGCAGGAATATTGCCTTTTTAGACCTAATGCTGTCGCACAGGTAATAGACTCAGTATGGCGTGAGCGTACGGCTCCGTGTGCTGGGAGACCGAAAAGCTCGTGAGACTGGCTTTGCTGTGACACTCCCGTTATTGTGAGTCTGCAAGCGAACCTGCAGTGTCTGCGAGGCCCACCTGTGATTCTGTGACTTGTCTTCACTGTGAAACCCAGTTGTGTGACTGGCCCGGAGAGAATGGGCCTGTCTTGTGCCTTGAGTAGGAGAATCCTCCAGATGTCAGCACCGAAGAGTCCCCTGTAATTTCTTCCTCACTTTCTGTGCTGCTCCTGGGTCCTGTCCTGTCCAGCCGCCACAGTTTCTTATCTTCACATCACTAGTCCATGGATTCTGGGGGTTTTTTGGTGATTTGCTAGAGTCTTTTCCCAGTGAGGAGAGGATATATATGTTACATAAATACAGGTACGTGTGTGTATGTAACATTTTTCCCCCTGTTAATCTTTCCAAGCTACTGAATGTCTAAAAATGCCGTACTGTCCCCTCACTGTCTTGGTAGTTTGCTTGACGGAGTGTGATTTCCAGGTTCACGGTGTCTCCCTCCTGAAGTTTCTGCTTCGTGATCATGGGGAGGTGATGGGTGGTGGGTGCTCATGAGAGTGTTTTAACACTTTCTTCGATTTATCTGCTGCTTTTGGGGTCAGTTCTTTGTTCACCTTGGAACTTTTCCTTCCAGTGATTTTTCCTTCAAATACAGGTGCTCCTTGGATTTCCATTTGTCACGGATTACTTGGGAAGTTGCTAAAATAATATACAATTACTAGTCCCTAATGAATGGTAATATTTTCGAGTATTGCCAGGTGCTTTCGTTGATGAGATTTTTTATTTTTCCTTCTTCAGTAGCATTTTCATCACAGTTGGTTTGTAATATCAGTAAAACTTCATTTACCACTAAGACTAGAAACTTTAAAAATCTGTGTCATTCTCAGTTACTGTCATTTCATACCACCCATGTCTGGTTTCTTATGGTTTATTTTTTCCTGCTCTAGTAATTCTTGTTGATTGTGTTGCGCATCTAGCAATGCTTAAAATACTACATTTATTATCTAAGAAAAATATTTTCCAGTAATGAACTTTAAATGTTTCTAAAAATAAAGATTGGCGTGGAGAAGTGTAACTTGTTCACTTTTCACGAAGTGTTCCCCGGCTCCGCAGTTGAAGGGCGCCCGTGGGTGAGCACTTAGCAGTAGGAGGATCTCAGCAGGCCGAGGTGCGGCTGTGCCAGCGTCCGTCAGTGCCGGGTGTACGTCCGTGACGCTGGGTACTGAATCCATTAGTCACGTCAGCTCGGCGGAGTGTGTGCAGGTTTTTTACCCGCTCATAAAACTGTTTTATGACCAGGAATAAGGAATGCCGACAGTAAACCAAACGACGTCCTTCCAAACTGGGCGTGTAGCTGATGTTTGCGTCCCCATGTGCTGCCGGTGGGGAAGACTCCCGGGTCGTTGCAGCGACAGCTGGTGCTGGTTTGCAGTCAGTCTTTCTGGTTCGAGTGTGTACAGTGTGTATAGTGTGTACAAGGAGACCCGTTTTTCAAAACTGTCTAGCCGTGCGTCCCACGTCCCGCCTTCAGCTGTCCTCTGTTTAGGTAAGAAATAGCGGATGACCCCTGCATGAAAAAGTCATTTCTATTTTGGAGTGGCTTGAATTTTTCATGTGTTGATATTCTTTATTTTCATAAGTAGTATTAATAAAAGTGGTAGCAATTGGAAGTATTTCCTATTGCAAATTTAGATCTCTTTTATTGTTGGAAATTTCAGATACTAAGAAGCGGAGAGTGGAATGGTGCCCATATTCGACTGTTGTCAGATCGTGGTCAGTCTCCTTCATTTTTATCCCCCCTGTTCCTCAAAAAGGATTATTTTGAGGCAAATCCAAGACATTTGTGGTCTCATATGTAAATATTTTAGTATATACACTTTAAGAAGGTAAGGGCTTTCTTTAAAAACACAGCGGTAGGGGGCATCTGGCTGGCTCAGTGGGCTAAGCCTCTGCCTTCAGCGCGGGTCATGATCTCAGGGTCCTGGGATCCAGCACCACATCGGGCTCTCTGCTCGGCAGAGATCCTTCTTCTCCCTCTCCCTCTGCCGATCCCCTTGCTTTGTGCTTTCTTACTCTCTCTCTGTCAGATAAATAAGTAAAATCTTTAAAAATAGTAATAATATATTTTTTAAAACATAGCTATAGTGACATTATGATACTGAAAAGCCAAAAGCAATAAATAAATAAAATCTTTAAAAAAAAAAATAAAAGCAAATTTTTCAGCATAATCAAAAACTCCATCATGGTGTGGATTTCCTTTTGGTTGCTAATTTCAGTCGGTTTGTTCCGTAGGAGCACAAAGTCTGCACATGGCATTTGTACGCGCACCTCCTGCATCTCTTAACCTACAGGCTCCCTCTTCCACAACCCCGCACCCCCACCCCTCCATCCCCCCACCATTTTCAGTTCTTCTGTTGAAGAAACCAGGCCCTTTGCCCCATCCTGCTTGTGCCATTTTAACTTCTTTTTAGTGTTTTCCTAGCTAGACAAATAAGGCTGGTGGCAAGTCATTCTTACACTGTTGATCTAGTATATTTTGTGGGAAATAGAGTTATTTGGGGGTTACTAATTGTTGTAAAAAATGAGATATTTCCTTTATTTGAAATGTTTTGTTGTCGTGGGTGTGTGCACGCGTTTTTACTGTTAGGAGGTGTGTTTTTCCTCAGTGGCTGACTTGGCTTGAGATCCTGAGTGTGGGCCGGGTGTGGGGTCAGCTGTGCCCGAGGTCGGTGGTTAACGTTCCAGGTGGGGATGCGGGGGCAGCGGCGTTTACTGCCTCCCTTTTCCGTGGTCCTGTGACCGTCCGTCTCCCCAGCCGTGGCCCTGGGGACCCGCCTTTCCTCCCCTAGCCCACATGTCTGATTCACCTCCCCATGATTTCCCCCCGGGCATCGTCATGAGCACTGAGAACATTTAAAGAGTTGGTTAATGTTTAGCTAAAACCCTTCCCTCCTCCGCATTACTTTCCGTTGACTTGTTCAGCTTTTTCCTATCAGTTTCTTAGCACTCTGTATTAGGGAAATTAACCCCCTTTTTATATATGTTTTTCTTTGTCTCTTGTCAGCATTGCTGGTATTTTGTTCTGAGTTTATGACGGTAGTTGAAATACAGGGTGCCAGGTCTGAGCTCTCAGGTGCTGTCCTCCTTTCTGGCGGATGTCCCCCCTTCCTGTGCTGGCTGTCTCTCCCTCCCCCATTCTGTGCCTGGTGGTCCCCCCTTCCTGTGCTGCATGTCTTCCCCCCCCCCGTTTCTGTCCTGGATGGTGGGTAGGGAGTCTCTGTCGCCAGCTTCCAAGAGCCGGAGAGATAGGGAAGATACTGCGTGGCCTGGGGTTGTGAAGCAGGACCTTTGGTTTTCGTTGTGTCTGGTTGTGTGAGAAGTCACGGGAGCACGCGGCTCCTTCCCTCCCTCCCTTGCTGGGGTTGGCAGGTGCCCCGTGGGGCAGAGGTCCACGCAGGGAGAGGCCAGAGGCCCAGCCCCAGTGACTCAGGGCACGGAGGGACCCTGCAGGATAGGGTGTGTGGAGGAGGCCTCAGCAGATGCTAGGTGGGTGTCGGAGAGAGTGAGGGGCCTGAACCGGCGCTGGAAGCCTTTTGGGCCTGTAGTCGAGCTGACCAAAAGTTAGGTGTCCTTGTCCACGTCTGTGCGTGAAGCTGTGCTCTCTGGTGCCTGCAGGTTCCCACTTGGTTCCTGTAACCCAGCTCGGGAAGGTCGGGTGTGTGGGCCGTCCTGCCAGGGAGGCCAGGGACAAGGCTGTGCTTTTGAAGGGTTGGCGGGGAGGCAGCGGTCACTGCGAGCAAGAAGGCCAAGCCGAGCTGAGTGCGGGTGTGTGTAAATCCTCAGTTCACTCAGAAGCGCCAGAGATTCTGGAAAAGTGTGGTTTTTTTGGTGATCATATGTTGTAATATAAGTCATTTTTACTGAAGGACTGGTTGAAGGAGAAAGCAGTTGTGACAGACCTGTTAGCAAGTGCGGCCCGTACAAAGCTGCATGTCCTTTTTTGAAGTTAAACATTTGCCAGCCTTCCAATAAAATTCTGCTGATTTACGGAAAGCACCTGTCATTTGCCGTCTCTTTAGTGTGTCCCATCTCTAGCCATCCACTGGGAAGAGAACCAGCTTGCCAATGGCTAGATGAAGCCAGAGTAATGGTTTAAGAAGTCTTAGATAAAATCAGCTTCCTTACTCCCTATTAATTAACTTATTTTGGCGACAGTGAGTTAAAGAGAAAAGATTCAGGAGGACATGTACCTTTCTTCTCTCCTAAGTGTCTCGGTTATTTTCCTTTGTGTGTGTGTGTGTGTGTGTGTGTGTGTGTTTTATGCTGTAGTTTTAATTTTACTGAAAAACTATCAATCACAGAGGGTTTGTTTTCTTAAAAACGTACCTTACAAGTGTGTAGGTTCAGTTGGATAATAGGACATACCATTTAATGTGGACAGTGGACAGATTTAATAGTTGACCTTGAATCGATTCATATTTCAAATGAGCGAAACGGTTTTTATCACATCTAAAATATTACTGCTGCTCAAACAATTTTTATAAGCCACCTCTTAGGAAAAAGAAAACTAGATCCTTTTCCATGTTCAGAAGCGTCCTAATAAGGCACTGTCTCCACCTTAGCCCTGGCAGCCCCCAGAGGTGGGTGAGGCTGGTGGAAGGGGCCTCAGGCCCTGAAGCTGTTAGGGGGCGAGGCCGGCCCCAGAGGGAGGAGGGGGAGTGGATCGCGGGAGGGCAGCCTGCTTGGCTCCTTCCTGTGGCTCAGAAACAGCAGACACCTGCTGGAGTGGCTGCAAGGGCTGCCCTTTTGAATCTTCCTTTTTCTATTTGCTTTCCTGTCTAGCTGCTGGGGGCTGCAGGCTAGCATCCCTTTGTAGCCTCAGGTGTCTGGCAGAGGACTGGGTTCTAGAAGATTCTTGTAATTTTTGTAGAAACGGTTTTATGCCTCCAGGAGACATGTATTCCTCATACAGAAGTATAGAGCTCGTCACAAAATAAAATGAAAGCTGGAATGGATTTTAGGTAAAGGGAGCATCACCCATAAAACCCTTTTTCCCCCCTTTCCCACCATAGTGTTCCTAGTGTACTGACCATCCAGTGCGGCGAGGTTGTGAGACTGGACTCAGGTCCTTAAATACTTAGCTCTGGGCAGTTATTATGAACATTGATGAAGCTGGTTTTTGTGTGGAAGTTGTTTTGTTTTTGTTTTTTACTTTTTTAAAGATTTTATTTAGGGGCGCCTGTGTGGCTCAGTGGGTTAAGCCGCTGCCTTCGGCTCGGGTCGTGATCTCAGAGTCCTGGGATCGAGTCCCGCATCGGGTTCTCTGCTCGGCGGAGATCCTGCTTCCCTCTCTCTCTCTCTCTGCCTGCCTCTCCATCTACTTGTGATCTCTCTCTGTCAAATAAATAAATAAAATCTTTAAAAAAAAAAAAAGATTTTATTTATTTGACAGAGAACACAAGCAGGGGGAGCTACAGGCAGAGGGAGAGGGAGGAGCAGGCTCCCAGTGAGCAAGGAGCCTGACATGGGCCTCTATCCCAGGACCCTGAGATCATGACCAGAGCCGAAGGCAGAGGCTTCACTGACTGAGCCACCCAGGAGCTCTGTATGGAAGGTTTAAATAGGATTCTGCTGGTCTCAGGATGTGTGCTAGAATAGTTTTTTATATCTCTGGCATAAATTTGTTTTTCTAGTATTTTACAGTTGAGTTTAAATAACAGTCCTTTTATACAAGAATCTGGGCACTTGTATTCAGATTAAAGATGTTCAGTGTGTGAAGGTCATGAGCAAGAGTGCCGTGAAGGGCTGAGACGACACCAAAGGAGGGTGGTCCGTGATGTCAGGGGCTCCTACTCTGTGTCCTTAGGGCCCGGCAGGGAGGAGCCCTGTGCCAAGTGCTGGTGGAAAGGAAGGATGAAGATGGTGGAAAGGACTGGAGCCGCTGGCAGGCCGTGTGGGAGTGGTGGTTTCCGGCTCAGGGCGACCAGGGAGGGGAGGTTTGCGTCCCAGGGGAGCGCCAGAGGTGTGGGTTGAGGGAGCAGGTGCTGTGTGCACCTGCTGAGCACAGACAGCTGTGTGCCTCTGTGAGGAGCATGGGGGTGGGGAGGGGAGAGCCGTGAGTCTTCTGTGCTGAGCAGGTGATCACGACGTGGTCACGGTGGCCCTGTGTATCGATGGAGTGAGCACTGTGCTTCCTTGGTGTTTGTGTCCACGGTCTCATGTAACCCTCCCAGTAACCCTCAGCCCCGCTTGCCCTGGATTTACTGCAGAGGAGTCTGGAGCTCAGGTGCAGTAGCTTGTGATACCAGTGGGGTGGCTGCGTCCAGCTCGGGTCTGCTCTCAGCCGCTGTGTCTGCTGCTGCTTTCCTGTCATTTCTTCCAACATTCCTAGTACCTTCTGAATAGCCCTTGCGGGCTCCGTGCGGCCCCTCCCCCACAGTGTGGAGCCCCTTCTTCCAGGAGTAAGCACCATTGTGACCCATATCACAGATTGGTTATGCCTCCTTTTCAAGTTTGTTATTTTTTAAGTGTATGATGAAGTGATCTTAATGTCACAGAATTGTACAGTTACCTCTGTCTAGTTCTAGGACATTTTCACCACCCCTAAAAGAAACCCTGTGCCCATTAGTGGTTACCCTCTCCCCTCCCCCCACCTCTGGCATCCTGCTCTGTCTCTGTGGATTTGCCTGTTCTGGACATTTCCTATATAGGACGGATCCGATAAGACTGGCTCCTTCCCTTATAGTGTTTGTAAGCCTCATCCATGTGGTGGGAGCACGTATCCGCATTTTCCTTT
Source organism: Lutra lutra (assembly GCF_902655055.1). Lineage (NCBI taxonomy): Eukaryota > Metazoa > Chordata > Mammalia > Carnivora > Mustelidae > Lutra > Lutra lutra. The sequence goes on along the minus strand of NC_062284.1, from coordinate 144,958,438 downwards.
TATGACTGAAGAATGTGCCATCGTGTGGATAGACAACATTTTGTGCATCCGTGCGTCAGGTGATGGACAGTGGGTCGTGGCAAGCCACGACTTTGGCTACTCTGGGTGATGCTGTGAATATTTGTGTACAGGGTCTTCATAGACACAGTAGAATTGCTGAGTTTTGGGGTGACTCCATGTCTAGCATTTTGAGGAGTGACTGGACTGCTTTCCGAAGTGTCTCCCTCGTTGTCCAGTGCTGCTCGCAGTGTGTGAGGGCTCCCGGTTCCCTGTCGCCTCGCCAGCGCTTCTTACGGTTGGTCTTTTTTCATTCTAACCGTCCTGGCGCATGTGAAGCGGCAACGCACTGTGGTTTCGATGTGTGTTTCCCTGACGCTGAGTGCCTTCTCTCCTGTCCGTCGGCCATCCGTGTGTCTTCTTCAGAGAAATGTCTGCTCACATCCTTTGGCCTTTTTTAAATTAGATGATTAAAAAAAATAAACGGATGATTTGTCATGACCTGAGCCGAAATCAGTCGAACGGTTAACCGACTGAGCTACCCAGGCGCCCTGATTTGCCTTCTTATTAGTGAGTTGTACATGGAGGCGCTGGGTGGCTCAGTTAAGCGTCTGCCTTCAGCTCAGGTCATGATCTCAGGGTCCTGGGATCACTGGGCTCCCCACTCGGCAGGACGTCTGTTTGTCCCTCTCCTTCTCGCGTTGCCCGTCCCTCTCCTTCTCGCGTTGCCCCTCCCTCTGCTTGTGGTTACACGTGTGTGTGCATGCTCTCAAATAAATCTTAACAAATAAAAAGCAGGTATTAGTGATTTATGTTTTGGTATATTTTGGATACAAGTTCCTTATCAGGTATATGAATTTGTGCCTAATTGCAGATTTGCACGTATTTTCTCCATTCTGTAGTTTGTCATTTCATTTGCATTGGTGTCATTGGAAGTCCATATATTTTTAGTTTTGATGAAGTCCAGTTTATTTTTAAAAATTTTCTTGCTTATGTTTTTGGTTTCATATTTAAAAAACTGTTGCCTAATCCAGGGTCACAAAGATTTATACCTACTCTTTCTTCTAAGAGTTTTATAGTTTTAGCTCTTTGATTTTTTTTTTTTTTTTTTTTTAGTATTTTATTTATTTCACTGAGAGCACAAGCAGGGGTAGCAGCAGGCAGAGGGAAAGCAGGCTCCCCACTGAGCAGGGAGCTGGATGCGGGACTTGATCCCAGGACCCTGGGATCATGACCTGAGCTGAAGGCAGATGCTCAACTAACTGAGCCACCCAGGCGCCCCAGGTCCTTGATCCTTTCTGAGTTACTTTTTGTACTTGGTGTGAGGTAGGGGCTTCTGTTTATTCTTTAGGGTATGGGTATTCGGTTGTCTTAGCACTGACAGACCTTCCTTCCTCGTTGCACTCTCCTGGAGCTGTCTGTTTCTGAACTTCAGACGGTGGAATCGCGCGTCACACTGTGCCCTTGGGATGAATCAGCGTTGTACGTGGCCGCGGTTCGTTCTTCTGATGTGTGGTTCTTCTGATGTGTGCACGTTGTGCGTGCGCTCTCCTGTTAGTGTGCGTTTGCGTGGTTATCGGTTTGTGATGGCTTGACGAAAGCTGCCGAACGCTCTCGTGTCTTTGGTAGGCGTAGCTGGGGCGTCAGGGTACACTTACGTCTTAGGAGATACAAACACGAGAAGGGGAACGGGTGATGAAGAGTCTGTTTAGAGGAGCACAAAAGAATTGCTTTTGTTCCAGATTTTAAAGAATTTGGGCGATACACTTCCTGTAACCTAAACGGTCCTGGCTTCCACTGACTCTTGGTTCCGCAGAAGGTGACTGATCACGAAAGCAGAAGCGGCTGTGATTGTCCTGTGCGGAGTGCAGCCCCCACTGCTCCAAATTTGCAGCAGGGCCACCCGCGGAGACTGCCGTCGCACTCGGCCGACCGAATGAGCACCGAGAAAAACAAGAGCAGTTAGTTTTTCCTCTCATTTTAAAATTGGAAGTTTTTAATGTTAAGGAAATATGAATAATTAATATATTGTGAGAAATAAAGAAAAAAGAATTAAAATCCCAGCCACTTACATGAACGTGAACTTTGTGTTCTCTTAGTTTACTTATCTGTCAAAAGCAGGTGGTAATCTCTGTCCTGCAGGGTTTAGAGATTGTTTTGTGACATCCCTGACTCGTACAAAGACCTTTGGAAGGTGGTCGCTGCCGTTAGCAATGGTGTGGATTTACTGTTTTATCAGACATTCGGGGTGGTAGCAAGAAGACAGATACAGATGTCAGGATTCGGCCAGGTCCCACCTTCTCACGCCTCTTAAACAGGACCATGGCATAAACTGAATGATTGTAACAGAAGGTTGGTGGATATTATTTGGTTGCTGAAAGTTCCCCCAAATTACTGATTACTGAAATTCAGTCACCTTTTTTTTCATGTGTTGATTTGCCGATGGAGGCTTTGTAGACTTCCCACCTTCCGATTTTACTTTCTCCTGCTCCCTTCTCTGGTGCAGGCCGACCCGACAGTCGACAGTCGGAGCCGGGGGAGTGGGTTTGGACTCACTCTGCCCCAGGGCTCCAGCCTCGGGCACAGAGGCGTTGTGAACATGCGGCATCCCGGGAGGAAGAGAGGCAGACAGTCCCCGGCCTTGCTGTTATCCTGCCATGTTTCCTGCCCCACTGGTCACACTGCCCAGTGTACAGGAGGCATGTCGTGTCTGTTCAGGATGGCTCTGGCTTCGTGCTGAGCAGGGCGAGGAGGCCATCCTTGACATGCCGTCCTGCCGCCGGAGACGGTTTCCCAGGGTCCTCCCGAAGGCGGGCTGAGCACTCCCAGGGCGGCCCGGTCTTCTCATGCTGGGTGTGTGGGCTCTTCCCCAGCTGACCTGGGGGCACCTTTGTAGCTGGAGGATGCCCGGCACTGTGTGCTGGTGGCCTGCCTTTTGTCTTTAACTACATAGAATATTAAAGGTAAGCTGTGTCCCTTACTGGGGCTCCTGGTTATCTAGTTAACACAGTAAGACTTGGAAGTACAAAACCACTCGAGGGCGGCGCGATACTGTATTGCCGGACAAGAAGGCCACACTCTGATTGCTGGTCTCTGACGTCCCTCCGTTTGGTGCGTTGTGGAATCTGTGTGTGATCCAAAGAAAGAGAAGAGAGAGAGAGAGAGAGAGAGAGAGTGAGTGTGTGTGTGTGTGTGTGTGTGTGTGTGTGTAATCCCAGCAGTTGAGTCCATAAAGCAATATGTGTTCATAAATAATTTTATCAAAATAAAACCTTTTTATTCACAGTTCAGTGGAGAAAAATCAGGAAAAGCTAAAGAAAAGCCAGTGAGTAAAATCATTACTTTCTACCCAAAAAACCCAAAACAAAATACCAAGAGCTGGTGTGGCCCTTGTGTTCGGAGCCTGGTGCAGACCCAGCCCAGCAGACACCACTGAGGTCTGTGCAGAGCCACAGAAACTCCGCGCGGAAGGGGCTGTGTTCCGTGGGTCGCTCCCTGAAGCTCGGACGTGGATCGGGAAGCCTGGAGTTGGGGCTCTCTGGTGGCATCTGTGCTGGAGGAGATGAACTTTTTGCTTATCAGACTGTGGCGACTGTCACAGAGCCTTCCTGTCCCGGCCCCTGCTTGCTTAGGTCAGTTGATCAGAGGGACGTGAGCTTGGTTTTGGAACGGATCACCTTTAACCTCCGTTCCAGGATGCATGGTTTTCATTCTTGTGTTCACAAAAACATTTGGTGGAAAGGACTTCAGGCTCTAACGCGTTCTTTGTTTAGCAGCAGAGCTCTTCAGAGGGGTCTGCTCTCCCTGTGTTCACGACCCCTTCTCCCATCCTCAGACTCCCTTGAACTTGTGTCCCTCACTGCTCCCCGAAAGCCACTTCTGCGTCGGGGCCGCCCGTGGTCTCTCGGTGGCGAACACCAGGGGCTGATCGTCAGCCCCTCTGCCTTCCGCACGGACGACCCGGTTCCCGTACATCGAGCGGGCTGCTCCTCCAGGCTCCGGCTGGTTCCTCCTCTTCCCTCAGCCTCCCAATAGCCAGAGGGCCAGCCCCGGGCCCTCCTCTATCTCTGCTATCCCCTGGGGATCTCACCCGCGCCAGTGACTCTGACGCCAGCTGGATACCGAGGACCCACATTCACGGGAGCCCAGGCTCCGGGATCCGCTGCCTCCTGACGGGCAGGTGCCGCCCCTGCAGTCCGCTCTGTCTGCGCCTGCGTTTCTGCCTCCCCCATGGCTCCTACCTCCCAGGCAGGTAGGCTCGCACCTGGGCGATTCCCACACGGTGCAGCCAGTCCTGCGGGAAACCCTGTGCGCTCCCCCTTCAGATACCCTTCAGACCCTGACCCCACCGCTTGGGCAGCTTCTGCCCAGACTGCCAGCCCTAAAGAAGCAGCTCTCCTCCCTTACTCTGCAGCATTCCCGGTCTCCCTGCCTTTTTGCTTTTATCTGAAGATTGATTATCTTCTGTAGAGCGGACTTGCTCCTGCTGTGGATGCGGAAGGTGGGGTTGGCTCGGAGCTACCCACACTACCTGGCAAACAGTGGCCGTTTAATGATTCTGACAGATTTTAGGACCCGTAAATAAAACCTTTTGGGTATTTATTGGTGAGGTAGTTGTCACTCCATCAGGGACTATAAGCATTTTTATGCAATATTGTAGTTTACAAAATGCTTTTAAGATTTTATTTGTATATTTGAGAGAGAGAGAGATAATGACAGAGACAGTGAGAGAGCATGAACAGGGAGGAGAGGGGGAAGCAGGCTCTCCACTGAGCAGGGAGCCTGATGTGGGGCTCGATCCCAGGTCCCCAGGATCATGACCTGAGTCGAAGGCAGAGGCTTAACCCACTGAGAGCCCCCCAGGCCCCTCAAGGTGCTGTCATGTATTGTCTCTTGTAATCATTTATTCAGTCAACACAGACGCCAGTGACATAATGTCCTTGGGTACAGAATCCCGGGGTCCTCGGGGCCAGGTGCACATGGTTGCCAGTGTGTGGGCCGCAGGCAGGCGCTCGTGGCAGACTCGTGGCCTGTGGCTCGTGGCCGTGCCGATGCTGCAGGTGGTATCAGTAGCAGGTGCGGCAGAAATGCTCTCCATGCCCGGGTGACCGTTCCACCTGCAGAGACCATGGCCTGTACCTGGAGCCCAGACAAACAAAACAGCGAGAAAACCAGGACTCTTCTGTGAAACTCTGGTTACTGCAGGAAGCCGTGTGGGTCTCCCCCACGGCAGCGGGGCGGCAGCACCCCTGACCCGCCGTGGGAAGTCCGTCCTCCTGTGCGCCGCCGACTGCAGCGTGGAAGGTCTGCAGAGCCTTCGAACGAGGGTGTGAGCCGCTCGGTCCCACCAGGCAGCAGCCTGTTGAGAGCCTGAGGCCCGATGGCCCCTTTGGTTGTCCCTTCGTATCTTGCGCTTATAAAGAAATTCTTGCGGTGCCCGGGTGGCTCAGTGGGTTAAGCCTCTACCTTCGACTCAGGTCATGATCCCAGGGTCCTGGGATCGAGCCCCACTTCAGGGTCTCTGCTCGGCAGGGAGCCTGCTTCCTCCTCTCTCTCTCTGCCTGCTTGTGATCTCTGTCAAATAAATAAAATCTTTTAAAAAGGAAAGAAATTCTTAAATGGGGTGTCACTGAAGAAAAGTAGCCATGCAGGTCAGGTTGAAGTGGGAGGGTTACTAAGTGATCAGAGTCACCCCACTGGTCCTGCAAGTCCCCAAGGTGGGTGGGCCGACTGCAGACATGCGGCGGACGGCAGGGATCGGAGAAGAGGGAGGCTGTCGGGTGGGTTGGTCTCAGCAGGTAAAATTCTCCTCGTCTCCCCAGTAGACAGGTCCGGGAGCCACCGCCCGTGGCACCCTGACGTGGAAGGTGTGCAGGTGGCCTTCCCTCTTGGTGGCAACTACTGAGTGCCACCTGGGTGTTGTCCGGGGTGACTACCTGGTAAAACGTGTTGGTGACAGGTGCGCCTTGCTGGTGGGTAGTTCAGCTGGGTTCCCAGGTGATTCTGGTGGTGGAGCTGGTTTACTTACTGTCCGATGTAACATCTGAGTAACACTCCTGCCGTCAAGGAGAGAGCCCGCCACCCAGTAGCCGGCGCTGCTCTTCGGGGAACCGTGTGCTCCGTGCTGGGGCGGGCGTGCGGGTGGCGTGCAGCTCTACCGGCCCTCTCCTGGGTGAGCGCCCTTCTCAGCCGGGGAGGAGGCGGCCTCGGGAGAGCCCAGGCAGCCTGCCGGGTTGGCGCAGCGGCCCAGTGGCGTTGGGGTGTGACGCCCAGCCCCGGGGTCGTGTGCCTGCCCCTTGGTGAGGAAGGGGTGCTCTCGGGGGAGGTTCTCCCCGCCCCTGCCCCCCGCCGTCTGACAACCAGCACGTGTTCTGTCCTGTAGGTTCTCCTGTGTCTTAAATGGAGAGCGAGCACGCACGGCCTGCTGCCAGTGCGCTGCGGGAGAAGGGGCCTGCAGCGGGCTTTCTCACCGGGAAAGCGCCGGAGCGTCGTGCCGCCTTCTCTTGGTGCCTTTGGTGCGTTCATGTGACTTGTGAATGTGCCTCGGTTGGCCGTGTTTCGTTTCGTTGCATTGCACACTCGGATTTTTTTGAAGTTAAACATTTATCTGTGTTCACCTCAGCGGGGAGGTTGGCTTTGGAGACAGACATGCATGGTGAAGATCTCTTCTTACACGGCGTGGGCTCTTTGCTTTGACAGAGGAATCCCAGAGGACGGTGCCCTGCACTGGGCAGTGAGGCTCGCTGTCTTGGAGGCACGGCCTCCTTCGCAGGGACCCCCAGCGGGCCGTGAAAGGACAGTTACCCCTAAGTGATGTGCGGCAGTGACACGGTGCGGCTTCGCTCTGGTCATTCACAGAGCGACACAGACCCAGGGAGGCAAATAGCCAATTGAGAAAAGGAATCAGGCAGCGACCGAGTGGCCACGAAGAGGAAGGAACGCGTCGCTGAGCCCCGGGTGTGTCCTGAACCCGGGTCTGAGCAAGGTTAGCCGAGGTGGGTGCGCGCCGTCCCCGGGTGGCAGCAGGCGGTGGGAGTGAGACCTTTCCGGGTTCACGTTGACTCAGTGCAGCCTACCCCCAGCCTCACTCCTCCAGTTTTCTCTGACTCCGTCTGTGCCTGCCTTGCCTTCTGGGTCAGAGCGGTGTGAAAGGGCTTCCCTTTCGGTTCTCTAAAACCCGAAATTGCATTAAAAAGTAGAGTCTGTTCACTTTACCACAGTAGAGTTCCTGATTACCAGCCTGCGTGGGAGGGTCCAGATTTAGAGAGCTCTATCTGGGACTTAACAGGGTTTCTCTGAAGATTCGGAACCGGTGGTTTGTAACAAGATGGCTTTGTGACCCACTCCCCGTGCAAGGAAGTGTCCGGTCCTCTCACGAAGTTAGTATTAAAGCAAATCCCATTTGATATAAGTTAAGCACATTCTTCAAAAACTTTATGATAGGGATGTGTCTGCTGTAGGTTGAACCATGGTCTGATGGTAAGAATAAAGTGAAGCAGTTTGGGAACTCGAACTCGAAGCTGGTCCTTGTAGGGAAGTGTCTGCTTTTTCTGCTACCCGCGAGATGACCACAGGCCCTTTCTCAGTCCTGCCCTGCTCCCTCGTTCTCGGCGCGTGCTCATCACAGTCAGAGTCAGGCCCTGCCCCTGGTGGTCTTCCGCTGTGGCCACACCCGTGGTCCTGGATTGCTGCCCTGGCTGCTTCTCCCCTAGGAGAAATTGGGTCCCTAGAGCACCGGCATGTGTTGGCCTGCCGCCTCGGGGCTTCCAGAGCCCTCTGGGCTCTTCCCCTGCACCCAGCCAGCTGTGGGGCTGCTGCTCTGTCCTGTGGTCTCTGGACGGGACCAGAGCAGCAGCTGGTAGCTGCTAGGGAGGACTTCCTAGGAGTGGAGCACTGCACCACAGAGCGGAGTTAACGGTCGGTCCCCTGGCCTTTGGGGCTCCTGTTTCTTAAGTAGTAAATGTATTATTTGGACTGAATGATTTATAAGACCATTTCCACTTCCACATACATGACCAGTGAGTGGCTGTGGCTGGAACAGCAGAGAGAGTGGGTGACAAGGGCGCAGGGCCAGTCGAGTCCAGCGGGAGGCCAGGGTGCATGCTGGGAAGGGACAGAGTGGGACTTCCTGTCTGCCTTCCTGTGGCCTGCTGCCCTGTGACATAGTCCTCTTTCCTCCAGCTGTCCCTCCCTGGGCACTCCTTCCAGCCACTCTGATCTTATTTCCTCCCTGGATAAACACACCAACGAGGAGGGAGGGGGGCATCAGTTTCTCATTTCACAATGATTTTCTGTCCGTTTCAGCCAAGAAGCCTCCCTCCGCCCCCAGTTCTTCCTGGCAAGTGTTTTCCTGTTTAAAGGGAACACCGGACCCCAGTTTTTCCGTGCAGTTGGGATCTCCTGTTGGCCAGTGGCTGCCCACGATAGATGAATTCATGGCTTAATTCAGGGCATCAAGAGAAGTTCTACTGGGGACAGTCTTGGGTTGTGGAAGAATGAAGAGAGTAGGGGAAGAAAATCTAATAAACATTTAGCTCTCTAAGGGCTCAAGCTTTATTCAGTCTTTTAATAGTCTTTTAATATGCGGTCATTAAATATTTTTACCTTAGGAACTCTGCCGCCCATCCTGTAAAGGAAGTAACCTTTCCTGATGGCGCATGGTGACATCACTCAGTCAGCTGTGTTGTTGCACGAGGGGCCTGGGGAGCAGGCGGTAACGGTGGAGGTAGCCCTGCCTTCCCAGACCTTCTGGTCCACTGGGGAAGATGGCAGTGAGCAGGCACAGCTCTGAGGCCTACCTCGTGCGGACTACCAGGCTTCTGACCTGGTCAGTTGGTTGGAGCTGGCAGGGCTGAGAGGGCTGTCCTGGGCTGAAGGGTCTGCTTGGGAAGACCCAGGGTTGGCTGAGGGCCTGAGTGACAGCCCGGGTATGGCAGGATCTCGGGGAGCACGGGGGTGAAGCCAGGCGAGGCTGGAGTGGGCATCAGGGGAGGCAGGGGGCCCTGCTCACGCAGCCAGCTCTGGGAGCACGCGCGGTCTTGCCAGGAGCCGCGGGAAGCCATGGAGGAGTCTGGAGCGGGGCAGCGATGTGGTCCCCCGGCCTCCGTGGAGATGGTGCCATGGCCTGTGGGACTGGAGCGGGAGGGGCTGGGGAGGGCGCACGCGGGGCACCGGCCAGTGAACAAGAGAGTCTGCATCAGAGGGACGGGAGAGGGTGGCCGTGTGACTGACCAGGGGCTCGGGGATGGTGGGGACTTGTTGAGACAGTGCGCAGGTGCAGCAGCAGGGGGACGGTGTGTGGGGTCCATGACGTGGGGCGGGCCCTGGACCCCCACACTGCCTCGCGGGGCGGGTGCTGGAGCCTGTCCGTTGGCGGGGCGTCCTCGTGCTGGCACGTTGGAGGTGCCTGGGGAGGACTTGCTGAGTTGTTGCCTTTTAGTGTTTGTTCATGGAATGCGAAGGAGAGGTACGTCACCTTCCCAAAATTCATACCAGTTTTCTCATCTTCGGAAGCTACAAGTTCACGCTCTTCATGAAATTCGAACATTCCGAGGAGTGCGGCTCATCTGTTCAGGTTATGTAAGATGTCTGTCTGCTAGGAGAACCTTAATACAAATGAGACTCAAAACGCGTCCCAAATGGCTTTGTTTTGCACCCTGGATGTGTTGAGGGTGTGTGACAAGCTGGGTCACACCGGTGCAGTGGGTATAATTCGTGTAATTCGCCTGTAATGTTCCGAGCTCCGAGAGCGTCGCAGGCGCTAGTCGGGTCAGCAGGCAGCCCCGGGGGAGGGAGCAGAGGCTCCTTCCTCCCCTCAAGCTCGTCTCCCGGGTCCTGCCGGCGCACCGCTCTCCCCTCCCGGCCTCCGCGCTCCTCCGCCCCCGTGGCAGCTGGTGCTTCAGAAGCGAGGCTTTTCTGAAAGGATGGAGCAGCCGTGGGACGGTACAAGATTGGTCTCTTGGCTATCTTGGGCTCCGCGTCTCCGCCGTGGCTCCTCCCCCACCCAAACCTGCTCGTCCCGGGTGTCCCTGTGAGTCGGTGGCGCCCGTCCACAGCGCAGACCACCGCCCTGCCAGAGCCTAGCCTCTTCCTCCTCACCTCCCGGCCGGTGTCATTGTCACTGTCGTCGTGGGTCTCCAAGCCACCGTTGCTATCTCTTGTGGGCAGGTGGCCCCCTCTGCTCTCTCCGCTTCCACTCCTGCCCCCGACAGCCTGTTTTCCAGATAGAGAGAATCTTTAAAAAGATGTTTAAAAATTTTTTTGAAACATGTTCCAACTCAGAGAAAAGTTGCAAATAGCAAGCAGTACACAGAAGTGCCCTCAACTGCTTGAGAGTGAGGTGCTCTTCAAAGCCCACGGAAGGGCCACCAGCTCACTGACATTCCGCTCTGTGGCAGTGTGGCTCCCGGGCACACGCAGGGCCACACATGGCTCCTCCTTGGCCTGGCCGGTCTGTTCCCTGCTGTGTGAACAGTTCCTCGGTCTTGTCTTGACTTTCCTGACATTGCAGGCCAGTTACTTTGTAGAATGTTCCTTCAGTCTAGGTTTTCCTCCTGTTTCCTCCTGATTAAATTCAGGTTCTGTAACTCTGTAACTTGGGCAGAAAAATACAGAAGCCACAGTGCCTTTCCTCACTGTATCTTCTTGGGTGACAGCAGTTTCATTTCGTCACATAACTGGTGATAGTGTTCCCTCTGATTTAGGTAGCAGTGTCTGCCAGATGTCCCCATAAAGTGGCCTGCTTCCTTTTGTCATTGAGAACTGTTCCTTGGGGATGTGCTTTGAAAGTATATATCTATCTCATTTCTCATCAGATTTTTATTAAAATTTAGGAGTATCAGTATGGGCTCCTGATTTCATATTTATGTAATCTGTGATTATCATTATTTACTTTGACCATTATTGTTTGAGCACGTCTCTCCTTTCTGGCACAGACTGTTTGAGCGTGGGCTCTGGCGGGCCCAGGGAGCCCCGGTCCTCCTGTGGGAGGATGGTCCTGAGAACACAGGACCAGCCCTTTGCTGTGCCTGTTGCTGCCCCCAGGCCCTGTCCGTGGGTAGAGCAAGGACTGTGGGGACGGACGCAGCCATTTATGTCTGTGTTTTGATATCTCTGTCCGTTGAAAATCATGAGGTCACACCGATGCCTCCGATTCTAATCCAGTACTGTGGGATTTGTAACTTACTCGTTAACTCCCTTCTCTGACTGTGAGGAACTGGACTCCCCTTCTCCTGATTCTGTTTACTTGCTTGATCAGTGCTCCTGGATGTAGCAGATCTCCCCTCCCTGTTCACCCTGTTCCGCTTCCCTGCAGGGACATCCTCCTGACCCCAGCATTTCCCCCATTGGGCTCTGACCCCTGCTCTCTGTTGGGCTCTGCCTCAAGGGCGCTAGTCAGAGACTAGCAGAAGGAGGAGACAGAGGGACAGAGGAGGCAGAAGGGACAGGGGACTTCCTGCCTGCTCCTCTTCCCCTGAGTGATGCCCTTAGTAACCCTTCTTCCTCCTCCTGGCCAAAGCGCCTGCTAGCAGGAGCTCCTGGTCCCAGTTGGGCGTTCTCCCACACTGGCAGAGACCCTCAGCGTCAGCTGGCCTTTGCTCCCTCCCAGCTCCCTGGCTCCCAGCCCACGGAATCCCAGCTTAGAAACCCCAGCAGCAGCAGCAGCCCACCCTCAGCTCACCAGAGCTCTTTTTCTAGGTTCCAAAAATTCCAGCATCTTCCTTTGCTTCCCTGATCCTGTGAGTAGTAGAGCTGCTTCCTGTGTCTGCTGTCCCTGTAGGAAGTTCCCTTCCTACTTTTTAGTTACCTCGTTAACAGTTTTATGTTAGATTTTAGGTGAGATTTTCTTATTCATGTAGCTGGTGTTTTTCTATCTGTTGACTTGACCCAGTCCGCACGGCGGGGTCACCCTGTTTTTTGTATTGATACTGATTGAGAGCCCGTTTGAAACGTCACTCTTTCTGCTTTTTGTCTGTTAAGTCCTGTCCCATCAGTGTGATTTCATGGCCCCTTAGACCTGTGTGGTTAGCAGGGTGGCCGGCCCACTGCTGTGGTATGATTCTCTGGTCTGGTTTTCTAATGCAGTCTTGATCATTTCTACACACCAGTACGTATTTTTACTCTGTCCTCAGAACCGTTGGATATCGTTTCGAGTGTTCGTCTCCGTTTCCGTGGCTTTTCCCCTGTTTAGCTGACTGGCCCTGATGAACCCCTGCCCATCCGTTTCAGGGAAGTTTGTGCAGATCTGTGTACAGGCAACACAACAGAAGTGCTTCTATCAAAGAGTGGGAGAGGGGCGCGCGGGTGGCTCACTGGGTCATGATCCCGGAAGCCCACATCTGGGCTCCTTGCTCGGTGGGAAGACTGCTTCTCTCTCTGTTTGCTGCTCCCCCTGCTTGTGCTCTCTCTCTCTCTGACAAATAAATTAATAAAATCTTTTTAAAAAACCCTATTATATTCTTATAGTTACTATAAGAATGAACATTTTCATGCACACAGATTTTTTACTATTTTAAAATAATTCTAGGATGAAATTCCAGGACTCTCCAAAGGACACTGCCATTTTCTGCAGCTCCTGATTTGCCCTCCAGACTACCTCCTGGGTCACCACTCCTCATCCCAACACTGAACACAAATGTCTCACCTGCCTTTGAAACTGGCAGTTTCCTGAGGCCCAGTGACGCCGCCGGCTGTATGCCCTGTAATGCGGATTACCCACTCATTCCCCCATTTGCTCGCTAATCCTGTTTAACCAACTGCATGAGTGCTTTACTCTGTCAGACATCGTACCTGTAAACACCACACCTCCCTTATGCTCCCAGTTTTCATCTTCATTGTGTTATTTTTTACAGAAACTACTTTTTTCAGAAAATTTAAAAAAAGATTTTATATATTTATTTGCCAGAGAGAGAGAGGGCACGTGAGCGCACAAGCAGGGGAGTGGAGGGCAGAGGGAGAAGCAGACTCCCCACTGAGCAGGGTCCCCGATGCAGGACTCAGTTCCAGGACCCTGGGACCATGACCTGAGTGGAAGGCAGATGCTGAGCCAGCCAGGTACTCCAAGAAGAGAATGGTTTAAAATGAAATGTTTAGGCACCTGTGTGGCACCTCGGTTAGTTGAGCGTCCGACTGTGGCTTGGGTTGTGATCTCAGGGTCCTGGGATCGAGCCCCATGTCCTTGGGCCCCGTGTTCAGCACTGAGTCTGCATCTCCCTCTGCCCCTCCCCCTCTCATGCTTGTACACACACGCTCTCTCCCAAATCAATAAATAAATCTTTTTTAATTATTTTATTTTTTTAAAAGATTTTATTATTTATTTTATTTGACAGAGAGAGGTCACAAGTAGGCAGAGAGGCAGGCAGAGAGAGAGAGAGGAGGAAGCAGGCTCCCCGCTGAGCAGAGAGCCTGATGCAGGACTCGATCCCAGGACCCTGAGATCATGACCTGAGCCGAAGGCAGAGGCTTAACCCACTGAGCCACCCAGGCGCCCAAATCTTTTTTTAAATAATGAGGCACAGGGGCACAGGCTCAGGTCATGATCCCAGGGTCCTGGGATTGAGCCCCGCATCAGGCTCTCTGCTCAGTGGGGAGCCTGCTTCCTCCTCTCTCTCTGCCTGCTTCTCTGCCTACTTGTGATCTCTGTCTGTCAAATAAATAAATAAATAATCTTTTAAAAAAAATGAGGCACAGTTGGTTAAGTGTCCAGTTCTTGGTTTCAACTCAGGTCATGAGCTCAGGGTCATGGGATCAAGCCCCACCTCAAGCTCCGTGCTCCACGGGGATGGGCTTTGGATTCTCTCTCCTTCTGCCTCTCCTCCCCCCACAAATACATAAATCTTAAAAATCTTAAAAAAAAGGTCTGACTTGTCTGTTCAGCAGACACACCGTTTACAGTTGTTGGTGTGTCAGCTAGTGAACGAGTACACACCTGTTAAAGTGATAACTGAGTACAAAGACATGAAATGTCCAAGAAGATAAAGGAGTAGAGAAGATAGGACACACTGACTCTGCCTGTGAGCACTATGGCATGGGAGCACGGACAAGTTCAGCTGACTTGTGGCACGATTCCGGGTGGAATTTTCTTTGCCTTTCCTGCCTGGTCTGTGCATTACAGCAGTGGCTACCACCTCTGGGGAGTTGTTGGGGTATCTGTGGAAGGGTCCGGAACGTCGCACTGCGCCCTACCAGAGTGGATGTTTCCGCGGCACGTGCTCAGCCATGCTGGTGAGCGAGCGGTCCTTCCTGCAGTGCTCTCTTCTGGTGTGAAACAGAACATATCCGATGTGCTGGGATTGTCTTTCGTCGTTGTAGAAAGAGCAGTCCCATGCAGTTCCCGAGACGATACCAAGAGAGGTCCAGGTTTTTGGTGGCTGTTTGCAGTACGTATTTCCATTAGGAGTTGTGGGGATGATTATTTTGGGGGATATTTGAAAGAAAGAAAGATGAGCCATAGACAACCTTTCAAGTTGTAGCTCAAGGTTTTTTTTAACCTGGCCTTTTTTTTTTTTCTTTCATTTTTTTAATTGAAATCAGGCCCTCTGTGTTCTCTTCCCTGATGTCTGTGCCAATGGGGATCTGCACCAGTAGTGGTCACAGTTCGCGCTCCATGGGCCCCAAGAACCTTCTGGCGCTCTGGCTGCTCTTACCGTGGTCAGTGAACCAGGGTGATCAAACCTTAGTGCTGTTTATTAAGCATTTAGTTAAAGAGAAAAATGGTAGAATTAGGTTAATAATACAGAGCTCAGTTAGAAGCCCAGAAAAAGTCAGATTGCAGGTTTCGTTTTGGCTGGTTTTGGAGATAACGGTAGACGCAGGTGTATTTGCCAGAAATAATACAGAAAGAGCCCTTGTGAACTGCGCCTGATCCCCCCAGTGGAAATGTTTCACAAAACCAGTAGTGGGAATTTGAGAAAAGAAATGTGTAGAATACAGGTTAGCATCAAACAAGGACTTGGGCCGGGAGGTGAGAATCAGAACAGGTGTGAGAGATGTGACTGACTGAATGGGTGTCCGACCAGGGGCAGGCGGGTGGTGGTGGGGAGGGCACTGCCTCTGGAGTGAACAGCGCGACCTCTGTCCTGGGCGCTGCGGCTTGTGCTGTTCCCGGAAGGAGATGACCCATGCGGTGTGTGGTGGTTCCCACGAGCTGGGGGCAGCCTGACACTACGGAGACATCTCCTCTCACAGTTCTGGAGGCCAGAAGTCCAAAGTCAGGGTGTGAGCAGGGCTCTGCTCCCTCTGGAGGCTGCAGGGAAGAAGCCCCATCCCTTCCAGCTTCTGGTGGAGGCGGCGTTCTGTGGCTCGAACTGATCGCTCCAAACTTGCCTCTGTCTTCTTGTGGCTTTTTCCCTCTGCGTCTGCATTCCTTCTCTTTAATAAGGACTCAGTCCTGTTGGATTTAGGGCCCATCTCATTCCTGTTTGTGACCCCACCTTAATGTGCAAACACCCCACTTCCAAATAGGGCCACATTCCCAGGTTCTGGGTGGACACTCTGGATTGGGTGGAGCGGGGGGTGGGGGAGACACGACACTGTTGAGCCTAGTGCACTGTCCACAGAAACCTGGCTCAGCTTCCTCCTCCCTGGAATGCGGAACACACGGGTGCCGGGGAAGCCGCTTCTCCCCATTTCTTCAAGGACACTGTTAGAGGCTCCTCGGGATGAGCAAGGATGGTCACGACATCCAGGAGCACTGCCTGCACTGGAAAGGTCCCTGCCATTCTTGGAGAATGTCTCTTGTCCCCACAGCTGCCCCGTGGCCCCACGGAGCTGACAGGTGGAGCGTGGCGCTCGCTCCCGGAGGATGGCTAGTTCCGTGCGGCATGGCAGGCTCTCGCCGCCGGCCAGCTGGGAACCTGCCCACCAGTTGCTTGCCCAGAGAGGTCGGTCCCAGCTTTAGCGGCGCTGTTCACTACAACAGAGCGGGAAGTGCACCTACATTGAGCATAAATGCGGGCTTCCCGAAACTTGCCAGATATTAAACATCTAAAAATAAACTTTTTTCCTAAGAAAGCTGTATAATTTAGTAGAATGCCTCAGTCAACTGAATTTTTATGTAGTCTCAGCTCCTGAGAGTAAATTGTTGATTTTACTTTTTTAAATCTATAGCTAAACCATTTACGCAGCTGGTGAAGGAGATGCAGCTTCATCGAGAAGACTTCGAAATCATTAAAGTGATCGGAAGAGGGGCTTTCGGAGAGGTAAGATAAGCTTCACTGTGCTGGCTTTGCCTCATGGCCAAAGCAGCCCCCATCCAGCAGTTTTGGGATCCAGCGTGTTGACCAGGGTTTGGGGGGTCACTACTGGGATTTGGGAGAGCACTTAATGCAACAAGGAAGAGCAGCGGAACCCCGTGACAGGTGAGTTGCCCCGAATCTTGCTGCTTTGAGACAAGTCTATTAAAAATTCATTTGTTAATTGAAAAATTTTCCACAGAGTGCAGGGAAGGCAGAACCACAGCTCGCCTGCCGTGGGTGCTGGGGCCCTCTGTGCTGCAGAGGGGGTCTGCCACGGGGCCCTGCCGGTCTCCGCTCCCCTCAGGAGCGCTGGCCTCGCTGCCCTGGGCCGGATAGCCAGCGCCCGGGGGCCGTGGCCTCTGCCCCGGGCACCCTCCTTGGCTTCGGGGACCCACAGGGCCTGAGGCTCAGGTCCCTGCTGCAGACCAGGGTCAGGTGGTTTTACGGCCCGTGCACCTCTTAAATACGGAAATGAACGGACCCCCAGCTCAGACTTTGCCTTTAGCTCTCTGGGGCTGGAGTAGCGGGGGGTGGGTGGGTGCGCAGTTCTGAGGAGAAAGCCAGCGGTGACACGCTATCCCACTGCAGCAGACGTGCTCTGCCTGACCACAAGCCCTGCCGTGACTCCACGGTGCCGTCAGCGTGACGTGGGCTTTGTTGTGCCCGGCCTACGTTTTCTGTTGTGCACCGAGGACGACAGCAAAGCCGTGCATTCACTAGGTGGCCCCTGGGCTCGGATGCGTCTCCTCTGCCTGCTGAGTTGAAACAAGTCCTGTCATCTGTCTTAGAACACATGTCGGTGTTTCTGACGATTCTCCTGCAAGCAGCCGATGGTACCCCTCCCGTGTCTGCTTCGGTAGAACACACAGAAAGACGGTACTCCTCCAGAAATGCTTCCCAGAGAATCCAGGGAGAAAGCCTGGCCTGCCCCAGCGAGTGTGGACAATTGGGTGTCGTGCCCTGGTTCTTCCTTGGACACTGCTCTGGCCTCAGCTCGGACCCCAGCCCCAAGTTCTCACACCTTGCTCTGTGTCCCCCCGCCTGGGCCTGTCCCTAGGAGGGTGTCTCATGGAGGTGGGGGTGGGCAGAGAGGCAGCAGTGCCACAGGGAAAAGAGAGAGTTCTGCTCAGAAATAACACAGGGATGCCTGGGTGGCTCACTTGTCAGGTGTCTGACTTTGGCTCAGGTCACGATCCCAGGGTCCTGGGATCAGGTCACACTTTGGGTCCCTGCTCAGTAGGGAACCTGCTTATGTTCCCTTTCTCACGGTCTCTGTCAAATAAATAAAATCTTCCAAAAAAAAAAAAAAAGATTTTAGAAGAAATAACACATCTCTGAGCCTAGGTGGGTTACATGATGATGTGAGGTCTGGTTTGGTGGCTGATCTGTGAGGAGAGGGACAAGGCCTTCTGAAACCAAGCCTGACTCAGGGCAGCGTATACTTTTGCTGATTGACTTCCTTGTACCAGGACCTGTGCCAGGCTCTGGGCGCAGATATGAGCAAGGCCCAGGCCCTCCCAGAGATCTGGGGTTACGGGCCTAGCGGAGGGATCTGGACGGTCAAGAAGATGCCTCAGGGCCGGAGAGGCAAGATGAAAGAATGGGAGACAACAGCCTTGTGCCCGAGCAGGTTACGGTTCGCGCAAGTGCTCTCCGCTGCCAGAGAACTTAATGCAAAACTCAGCTTTCTGAGTTTCAGAGAATGTGGCCTGTATCACGTTTTAAGTTCCTCCTAAACTAAGAGAAACCCATCCTTGTCTGGGCCTTTGCAGAAGTCCTCGGGTTCTCTGCCTTCCCTTGGCAACGTGTCCAGGCTTTAGCAGCCCGTGAGGCCCTCCCCAACCCCTATGCCCTACCACCCCTCCCCGGGCCCTGTGGCCTGGGCTGTCCACGCCGGCTCCCTCGTCCGGCTCCTCCAGCAACCCAGCCATTCTGCGTCCTGTCTGGGCTCCCTGTACACGCTTGCCAGCCCTCCCTTGCCATGACTAGACGTTTGGATTCTCTCTTTTTTTTTTTTTTTTTTTAAAGATTTTATTTATTTATTCGACAGAGAGAGATCACAAGTAGGCAGAGAGGCAGGCAGAGAGAGAGTGGGCAAAGCAGGCTCCCGCCAAGGAGAGAGCCCAATGGCGGGGCTCAACCCCAGGACCCTGGGACCATGACCTAAGCCGAAGGCAGAGGCCTTAACCCTCTGAGCCACCCAGGCGCCCTTAGAAATTTGGATTCTTACCAGTCCTGCCATTATGTGGCACTCTCTGGTAACGAGGGATCATTGCCATTGCCTGCCTGAGATATTCGTGTCATCACGTACCTGAAGTGTGTGCCCGATTTCAGTGACGGCACTGAGCGGATCCCAGAAATGAGGTCTCTGTCAGTGGTGGGGTCGTCTGTATGAAGAACACACACAGAGAAACATGGTTTTAACTGAGTTGTTTTTTTCCTCATGACATGCCAGGGGAGGGTGAGTGTCCGTGGGGGTCTGCATTGGAGCCCAGGTATATGGACCCATAGCACTGAGGCCTTGGGACGTGCCGCCCCGGAGCCCCCTCCCAGAGAGAACATGGACAGTCCAGAACTCTACACCCCTTGGCAGGAGTGTATGAAAATCACAGTTCAGAATTGCACGCATACACGACCCCCCTCCACACACACTGAGTTGAGGGGAACACTTCTGGATGATTCTGTAAACAAGATTGGGAATATTTGGGGCATTGCCCTTTTTCTTAAGCACAGTAGCTTTGGAAACACTTCTGGGATCGTGGGGATGGCAGGTCTGGGAAGTGCTTTCATCAGTGTGGGAGCACTGACCCTTCTAGACTCCGCCTGCACACCACCCCATCAGGAAGATGACAGATCGAGGTCCATGGGCCCAGGATGGCTTGTGCTGGAGCCGGACTTGAGTCCTGCCTGCCTGACTCAAAGCCCCAGGCCCAACCCAGAATGACTTTTTTAAAAAGAAACAAAGCTTTAGCTTGGTTTAGAAACAATTTCAAACTAACAGAACAGGTGCATGAATAAAATGGGTCGGAGATCAGTGACCCCGCCCCTTTCCCCAGGTGCCTTTTGTCAGTTAACATTGATCTCATTTGCTTTATCGCATCCCCGTGCTCCCCTCCCCGCCCTCCCATGCGGGTGTTTGTGTGTGATTTTTCCTGAAGGACTGAGAGGGGGTTGCCTGTGTCAAGCAAGGTGCTTTCCCCCGATGCTTCAGAGACCGTTTTCTTGTTGGAGATAGTCTTTTAGAAAGTCACGGTTCATAAATGTGGATTTTCAGTCAGAATACTTTTTGTCTGATCTACTGTCTCACACAGGACCTTCCTGGCATTCTTTCTGGTCCCTCCAGACTGGGCCTGGGCTGGCAGGCATTACACTTGCCTGTCATGTCCCCGGATCATTTTTCAGGGTTTCGGTAAGTTATTTCTGTTAGTATTTCCTCATGGAAGCGTCTGATTTTGGAGCTGCGTGTAGCATCATCATCATCTCGTTGACGCAATTAACACTGAGTTTTGGGCCAAGAAGCAGCTTCGAGTAAACGAAACGGGATTTTTACAAACTGTTTATTTGGGTATTTATCAGAGGCATCGGCGTGTTTCCTGGCCAGAGCCTGGGCCCCGATGACCTCTTCTACAGAAAAAGCATCTAGTGAGAGTTCAGTGTCCTGCATCTCCTCTTCAGCAGGATCTGGATTGTTCCTGAGGCTTGTAATCTTGAGAATTTCATTACTTCCCTCAAAAGTTATCAACTCCACTGTTTTTCCCAGTTAGACCACTTCTGTAGTAAATACTATGCCATGTTTTTCCCCTGGTTCACCCATCTGGCAGCCACCAGATCGTTCTCTGCATCTGTGAGTCTGTTTCTGTTTTTGTTCTGTTTTTGAGACTCTACACATAAGGGAAATCACATGGTACTTGTCTCTGACTGACTGACTGCATTTACCTATTACTCCTGGCCCCATCCGTGGTGTTGCAAATGCAGGATTTCATATTTTTTCTGCCTGAGTAATACTCCGGTGTGTGTGTGCCGTCCCTTCTTCATCCGTCTGTCCATCTGTTGTTGGACGCTTCGGATGTTTCCGGATCTCGACTGTTGTAACCAATGCTACAGTAGACGTAGGAGTGCTTCTGTCTCTCAGAATCAGTGTTTTTGTTTCCTCTGGATAAATACCTGGAAATGGAACTGCTGGATTGAATGGTAGTTCTTTTTTAATTGTTTTTTTGAGGAACCTCCGGACTGTTTTCCAGAGTGGCTACAGCAGCTTGTGTTCCCATGAACAGTGCACAAGGCTTCCCGTTTCTCCGCATCTTCGCTGGTGCTTATTTTTTCTTGTCTTTTTGGTAATAGTGTTCTGACAGGTGTGAGGTGGTATCTCATTGTGGTTCCGATTGGCACTTCCCTGATGACGAGTGACACAGGGCATCTTGTCGTGTGTCTGTTGGCCATCTGGAGGTATTCCTTGGAGAATTCCCTCAAGTTTTCTGCCTATTTTTTAAATTGGATTGTTTCGTTTTTTCCTATCAAGTTGTGTATGTTTGTTACGTATTTTAGGTATTAACCCCTTACGGGATGTATCATTTGCAGATCCCTCTTCCCATTCAGTAGGCTGCCTTTTCGCTTTGTTAATGGTTTCCTTCACTGGGCAGAAGCTTTATGGTTTGATGTAGTCTTAATAGTTGATTTTTGCTTTTCCCTTGCGTCGGGGGAGAGATCCAGAAAAATATTGCTAAGACTGATGTCTGAGAGATTATTGCCTATGTTTTCTTTTAGGATTTTTATGGTTTCAGGTGCTGTATTTAAGTTTTTAATCCATTTTGAGTTTATTTTTGTGTTTGTGTGCGGTGTAAGGAAATGGTCCGGTTTCATTCTCTTGCGTGTGGCTGTCTAGTTTTCCCAGCGTGTCTGTTGAAGAGACGGTCTTTTCCATGTTGCTTGTTCCTGCCTCCTTTGTCGAAGACTGACCACATACCATGAGTTCATCTCTGGACTCTGCTTTGCTCCGTTTGTCTGTGTGTCTGTCTCTGTGCCAGGATGTGGTGTTTTGGCCACTACAGCTCCGTTAGGATAGTGTGAGAGTGGGGCATGTGATGCCTCGAGCTCTGTTCTTTTTCAAGGTGGCTTTGGCTCTCAGGGGTCTTTGGGGTTCCATACAAATTTTAGGACTATTTATTCTGGTCACGTGAAAATGCCATTGATATTTTGATAGGGTTTACATTGTAGTAGTATTTTTTTCACACTGATATTTTCCCTATTGATCGTAGCTGGTTCCAAGGAAGAAATCGACGCTCCTGACCTAATGACAGACTGTGTGCCCAGAGTTGCTGTTCTTAGACGTGTCGGGGAACTCAACAGACTCTTTCTGTTCTCCGTACAGAGCTGTGAGCTTGGTCTGTCATTCTAAGGCCATGGCTGAGACACAGCAGCTGGAACAGGTGTGGTGTGCTGAACAGGGCCACCACTGTGAGCGCCAGGCTGGCAGTGACAGGGTGACCTAGGGAGGTGACAGAGGACCATGTCATTCCATATGGTCCACATGGTGGGCAGCAGGAGTCTGGCGGCAAGCCACGTGGTTTGGGAGGTGCTTTTGGCCTTTGGCGAGCTGTGGGGTTCCGTTAGGCTGTGCTCCTTGTGGACCCCGCCCCCCCATCATCAGTCCCGTGGAAAACAACATTCAGTTGTGACTGTATGGTAGCGTGCTCACATGTGTGCATTTGAGGGAAAGCCTCTGCCCCTTGTCAGCATGTTGCTTGAACCTCCCGGCCTCGGACTCCGAATCTGTAAGTGGGGCTGTAAACACAGCCCCTGCCGAGGAGGGTCATGGTGAGGGTCAGCTGAGACTATGGGGGAAAGGCATAGTCCCAGCGCGGGGAAAGCGCCCAGGGCATGGAGCTTGTGGGATTAGTTTAACGTGATTGTTTAGAAAACCAGGGAGTAGGCTACCTGCCTACAAGCCAGTAGGCATGTAGCACATGGTCTGTAGTGGACACTTAGGCCAGTGAATGCTTTTACAGGGTAGAATGTGCCAGACGGTGGCACAGACGTCACATCTGGTATTGGGACTGATGCGAGAGCTCATCTGAGATTTGCTGGGGTCAGGAAATCCAATAGGACTTCTTGGGAGAGGTGGCATTTGAGTTGTACCTTGAAGAAGGTGGCTGACAGCCGACGTGCTATGTGTATAACACCATCTGAGCACGTGCGGGCACGCTGGCTTCTTTGATCCTCACCGCAGTCTCGGGCCAGCACTGCTGTGACCTCTTTGCTTGCTGTAGAAACCCAAAGGGAAGAATTTGTCCGGGTCACAGTCCAGAGCTCATGCGGGTACACCTCCCATCTTGAAGGCCTCAGGGGCAAGAGCTGGCACTTGGCAGAGACTGTGGCGGGAGTGAGAGGTAGAGGTGAGCCCCCAGCGGGGCAGGTGGGGAGGCTGTGGGGATGGAGCCCTCGGACACAGCGAACAAGGCTGGGGAGCGGTGAGTAGATTTTTAAAGTTTTTCTGATGAAAATCCCAGGCATGCGCCAAAGAGGATGGTGAGCCCTCCACCCGCCGTCCCCCACTCCATGCGCCCATGGCTTGCTGCGGAGGGTTCTGAACCGAGCGCGTGTGGTGCCAGGTGCTGAGATCAGGTCTCGATGGTTAAAAGGGCAAATTTTTGTTGACGTAAAAAACTCCTCTTCCTCAGCAGCTCATTCTCCAGCGTTTCCTTTCCGCTAGGCCACAAAGATTGCACTGTAGTTACGTGAAAAAGTGCTGGCTTTTGTTCCATTAACTACATTTTTGTCACACGCCTGCTCATGTCCCAGGTCGCCGTTGTCAGGATGAAGAGCACTGAGCGAATCTACGCCATGAAAATCCTCAACAAGTGGGAGATGCTGAAACGGGCGGAGGTGAGTGCGGCGGTGACCAGTGTGCAGGCGGACGGGGCTGCTGTGCCCCCCGGTCGGGGCCTCCCTCCTCGGTCCCAGCGAACTGCTTTTTGTCGCCGCAGGGCCAGCACGCGCTCCGTCCTGCCCTGCTTCTGCTGCCCTGCAGGGCTCCTCCCCCGCCAGGGCTGGTCGCGGAGAGGGCGGAGTAAAGCCTTCGCGGGCACTGTAGGCATTTGTCCCAGGTTTGCTTCCTGCACAAAGGGCATTATTGAATTCGGAGCCTACTTCAGGACAGAGATGCGTTTAACGCTCCGTCCTAGAAGGAGGACGAGATCATAAGTAGAAGTAGATGGTGACCGCTTGGCAGTTTCCGATGTGTTTTTCCTGAGTTCGGCGTCCTATCTGGGGTGCCTGTTTCACGCTCCCGGCCCTGGTGCTGTCCAGACTCGCCCCCAGTCTGCCCTCCCCGGCCCTCCTCTGTGCTCCTCCGCTTCGCATCAGGACCTGAGCATCCTTACCCTGTGTCCTGTTGCTGGACTGTCCAGGCCCAGTGCCCTGGGCGCGCCTGGGGCTGGGGTCTGCCTCGCCTGCCCCCAGCCCACCATCCGCGCCACCCCTGCTGTGCCTCAGCTGGGAAGCAAGCTCACCCAGGACTGCACACCCCTAGGATTGGCCGCCGTCTCCTCCGGAAACTCCTTTCCTGGTTTCTGGCCTCCCTCATTCTGTCACTCTGAACCCTCGTTGTAATTCTAGGTGGCCCTTCTTCCTCTGTTCTGCAGTTCCTACCTGGGGTGATGCTGTCCCCTTGGGCAGATGACAGCACCAATGTTTGTTCTGGTCGGATCGCTCTCCTGAGCTCAGGCTGTCATTAACTCAGTGGGCAGGCCTTCTCACGTGGCATCCAGGTTCATCGTGTCTGTCCTTTACGGCTTGCCCTGCTTCCTGCCACGCACCCAGCACAAGGCCTCACACCCTGGGCTGCTTGGCGAATGCACGTTGGTTGGTGGAAGCATCACCGTTGGCGCGGCTCCCTGGGCTCCGGCCGTATTCCTTGTTCCGGGCCCCAGCAGCCCTCTTCACGGTGCCACTGGTCCTCTGGTCGTCCCAGGGCTGTCGCTGACATGACTCTTTGCGGGGAACGAGCAGCTTTTGTTACGTAGAAGTCTGCGGGAAGAATGAGTGTTTAGGGGAATAAATGCTAGTAGCAAATTCATTCGAGTTTATATTTTGATAAGAGTGAGAAGTCTCAAGTTTAGGGAGAGGTGATTCTCACCTTATCATACGAGTATTTACCCAAATGTCATGGTGAGTACATTTTAAAATTATGGCATTTTGAAATTTAAATCTGGTTACAGAGATCCTATCTAATTGGCATACTCTGAAAAGTCCCAGAATTATGATTCTATATGATTTATGGTGATAATTTTGACGATTATCTCAGCATATATGTCATGGGGGGTGTGTGAGATACGTATAAAAACATAATATTGATATAAAATGCGGGTAGAAGTAATTTATCTTTTCATTCTTAGTAATCTTATTTTGAACATTAAATTTTATATTAACTTCTAAAAATCTTTAAAAGCGTGAAGTCAGCAAGAGGAGGCAATAGAGAAGCTGCAAAATCGCGTTAATTCATAACTTGTGGGTCGTGCTGGGCTTTCAGCTCATCTGTTTGGCTCATAAAAAAGAAGTCCTGAAAGTTTTCTCTCAAAAAAAAAAAAAAAAAAACTGCTGAACAATACATGTCTTTCCTGACTGCGGGTCTCGGTGCTGGTCCGTGGTGTCAGGATGGCTTTCTTTCTAGATGTGGATGGGCAGGTGCTTGGGACCACGGAGCGTCCCATACTGGGCCCTGTGGTCTCGGTGGCCGCCGGCCAAGGGGCCACAGGGACTCCGAGACCTCTGGTCTCTGCACATCTGGACATTGTAAGCTGACCGCTGCCCCACTGAAGTTACTTTCACTGCTTTTAATCAGTAGAATTGAGGCACATCTACTTCAGTCATTTCTTCTTGAAAGGAAAACCGTAGAAAACAAGTTTAGAGCAGAAAACTTGTAGGAGGAAAGTTCTCCAGGCTACTGTGAGTCTCCAGAGAGAACAGGTAGAATTCCCCAGTGCCTGCCAGAGCAGGGCCCCTGTTGGTGCCACTCTCATTTTTGTGAACCTTTGCAAGTTCAAATATAAGGAGTTGAAATGTTCTGTGCTCAGAGCGTCCTGTGACGGTTGTGTGCACCAGCGTGCTAGAAGTGAAACCCCTGGCACGCACGGCTCAGGTCCGGAAACAGGTGTGTGCCCTTTCCTGCCATCCGTGTGGTCTGTGACAGAAAGGGTCACACATGGGGTGGCCGCACCGTAGGCCATCAAGGCGAAGCTGGCCTGGTCAGGAGAGGTCAGGCATTGCTGCGTGGGACGGGCCAGCGTCCACACTCGAGCCCAGTGGACTGTCCTGTACTGGCTGAAACATTGGGCCCATGGGAGGAAGGGAGGGCATAGGCCCATCGTGAGGAAGGAGTTCTCAGCCGTCCTCAGTGCCCTTGTGGGCAGGAGCAGGGAAGAACCTGGAGCCGTTCGGGCTCTCGGCCCGTGGGGCTGCAGAAAGACTGAGGAGTGGGTGGGAGCTGCCTCGGGGAGTTTCCAGGTGAGGGCGGGGGAGCCCGGCGTCCTGCACCGTCTCCAGAGCCGGGCCACGGCAGGGTCTCCTCTGCTGGGGACTGTGCTGCTCAGATGCACATAGACCGACTGTCCCCGATTCCTTACAGACGGCCTGTTTCCGAGAAGAACGGGACGTGCTGGTGAACGGGGACTGCCAGTGGATCACAACGCTGCACTATGCCTTCCAGGACGAGAATTACCTGGTACGTGTGGGTCCCGGGGCCGAGGTGCTCAGATGGCGCGTGGCTGTGTCTTGTGGATTCCTTCGTGCTGGGACTGAAAAAGGGGTCACACAGTGTGGAATTGATGCTGTTTCACCGCGCGTTTGACCCGAGAAGACTTGGGTTTGTTGTAATGTAATCAGGTGGCATTTTTTAAAATAGACTAGTGAGCTTGTGTACTTTGTTTTCCTGATCATTAGCTAACCTGATTAGTTTGGTCACTGGCGCTGTTCCATTTAAATAAGCTGGGGGTGTCCAGCGTTTTCCATCTTGAGTGTCTGGAGTTACGTGTGAGGACGAGAGCGAGTTGCAGGGCTCAGCCCCGGATGCCGAGCGGATGTTGCTGTCTCTGCTGCTTGGTGGCAGGTCCAGGACTCTGAGCCGGGCGCTCCGAGGCCTTCTGACGCAGGCTTGGGGGGCTCTTGGCATCCGTTTCCCCTGCCTTGAGCTGGGCTTACTTCCAGTGGTGACCAGTCTGCCACGTGGTTCGCACATGTGCCTGGTCGTGAACAGGTGGGGACGCAGACACGGTGGCTCAGAGTGGAGGGAGAGCAAACCCGGGGTCTCAGGCGCTGTGAACTCCAAGAGGGACTCTAGGTTTGTCTAAAGCCAAAGTCCGTATGTGGAGCTCTGGGTGTCGGGCAAGGACAGACCTTGGAGAAGCTGATCTCTGCCTCGCTCCTCTGGCCTGCGTGGCTCCAGCGGTGGCCGAGGGGCCTTCAGGGGTCAGCACAGCCCCAGGGCAGAGACCTCTGTCTCCCTGAGCACATCCCTGCTAGTGTGCTCTGTTCCCTAGAGCAAGCTTATTCATCGGAGAACCGTCTCTTTCAGACATCAGAGAACTCCCTTAGATTTGAACGGTCCGAATTAGGTAAAAGGGTTTATTATGCTCTTCATTCAGAATTTAAAATAGGGGCACCTGGGTGGGTCAGTCAGTTGAACATCCGCCTCTAGGTTTCAGCTCAGGTCATGATCTCAGGGTTGGGAGATGGAGCCCCGTGTCAGGCTCCGCTTGGGATTTCCTCCCTCTCCCTCTGCCCCTCCGCCCCCCCCCCCGTCCCCTCTGCTCACTCACGTGCTTGTACTCTGTCTCTAAAAGAATTTAAAATATATACACTTGCTTCTACAGAGGGGACCATTGTGTTTACTGAGCAGAGGCGTGTGGGTCACCTCCGTATGTCTTTCCAAGGACCCCATGGCTTAGGCATTCAGGGTTGTCATCACTTTTTAAATTGGGTGTCAGGAGCAGGAAGGGATGAAGTCATGTGCCCAGAGTTGTCGCTCAGATGATGGGGCTGGACAGGGACCGCAGCCCGGGCCTGTGGCAGGAAGTGGTGTTCAGGGCCCTTCCCCACAGACCACAGAGTCCTGATGCCCTGGAGCCCTCTGCACATAGGCCGCCGCTGGGAGCGGACCGGCTCCAGCCTGTTTCCGACGTGGTGAAGCCTCTGAGGGGTCTGGGCAGCGCGGGGCTGTGTGTGCAGAAGCGGGGCAGCGCCTCGTCCCCGAGGTCAGCGCGGGGTGTCGCAGTCTGAGCTTATCTTGGCCGCGGACAGCCCGCTAGGACTCCCAGCCGAGAAGCCGTCTTCTGGAGTGTGTGAAGTTGCACAAAGAGGAGTCCAGGGACAGTTAGGGAGAAGGAGAGCAGGCACTCTGCGCCCTTCCTGGGTCCTCTTGTTGGGTCGGTGGACCGGGGTCTGGCTGCTGTCTGTGCTGCCCCCGAGTGGCACTTTCCAGCAGGTTCCTGCTCACTGGGACAGTGTCAGTCTGCACCCTCCTGGGGTGGGCCGGGCTGGGTCAGGCGTCCCTCGGATTGTGGGTTCCTTGGCTGCCCTGTTGAGGCGGTTCGCGTTATAATTTCTGCTGTCGGCGTCTAAACTCGGCCTGTCATAAAAATTAAACCTGTTTTACCAGTAACTAAAAGGGCGTTGCCTTTTACTGACTTAGAATCCTGTGTTACGCGACAGAAAAGGTAATTGGTCTGGTTCTTACTCCAAAAACCAGGTTCTGCGTGTCCACCGTGGGAGCTCTTACGGTTGACTTTTCTTACAGAGTAGTTTCGTGAGAGCCTGTCCGTCCTGTTTAGCCCAGCTGTACTACATCCTTGTTTTCTTTTCATGTTTCCCGGCAGACCTGGAAAGCCCTGACATTTGGCCAGATACGCTGCTTTATGTTTTCTTTAGGGTCTGCACAGCTTGGCTGTTTGTTCCCTGCCCCTCTCCCCGGTGCGTCTGTCCACAGGTGCTCTGGGCTTTGCCTCCACATACCCACGATTTCTGATCCAGCCTCTCTGTGCCCCCGGCCCCCGGCCCCCGGCCCCCCGGCCCCCGGCCCCCGGCCCCCGCGCCCCCGGCCCCCGGCCCCCGCGCCCCCGGCCCCCGGCCCCCGGCCCCCGGCCCCAGCGCCCCCGGCCCCCGGCCCCCGGCCCCCGGCCCCCGGCCCCCCCCGGCCCCGGCCCCCGGCCCCCGGCCCCCGGCCCCCCCGGCCCCGGCCCCCGCGCCCCCGGCCCCCGCGCCCCCGGCCCCCGGCCCCCCGGCCCCCGGCCCCCGGCCCCCCCGGCCCCGGCCCCCGCGCCCCCGGCCCCCGCGCCCCCGGCCCCCGGCCCCCGGCCCCCGCGCCCCCGGCCCCCGGCCCCCGGCCCCCCCGGCCCCCGGCCCCCGCGCCCCCCCGGCCCCCGGCCCCCGGCCCCCGCGCCCCCCCGGCCCCCGGCCCCCGGCCCCCGCGCCCCCGGCCCCCGGCCCCCCCGGCCCCCGGCCCCCGCGCCCCCGGCCCCCGGCCCCCGGCCCCCCCGGCCCCCGGCCCCCGCGCCCCCGGCCCCCGGCCCCCGGCCCCCGCGCCCCCGGCCCCCGCGCCCCGGCCCCCGGCCCCCGCGCCCCCGGCCCCCGGCCCCCGCGCCCCCGGCCCCCGCGCCCCCGCGCCCCCGGCCCCCGCGCCTGTCAGCCTCACCTCTTGCCTGGCCCGACCACGTCACGGCCTCCCAGCCCCTCTCCTGCCCTGCTCCTGGCCCTCATCCTCTAGTCTCTCCTTCCTGGGCAGGCAGAAGGCTTGCAATGTGCAGCCGACTGCAGCGGTCTAGCCCAGGCCCTCCCAGCAGCTTCCCTGGTGCTTAGAGGGGGGTGTGTGGTCCCAGCTGTGGCCTGTGGGGCCTGGCTTTGCTCCCACCCCCGCTCACACTCCAGCCATAGTCACTGTCGTCCATTCCCCCCAGCGGGCCATATCCTTCTCTTTGCACACATCCCTTTGTCTGGAACATAACCCCCAGCCCATGCTAAGGCCGGCTTCTGCCTGCCATGCAGGCCCCAGACGTCTGCCGCCTTGTGCTCTGGCAGGCTGTGTGGTTCCGTTTTCTTCTGTGCCTAGCGTTCTCTGAAAGTGCTGGGGCCATCTGCACACTTACGTACGGTCTCTGTCCTTCCCCTCAGCAGCAGCTCTGTGGACAGCGCCCGTTGTCTCCGGGGTGCCATGGGCTCCTGGCCGAGAATGAGTGAGTGAACAAGGGAGGGCACGAGCTCAGCGGGCGCCATCGAGGGCCTTCCATGAAACAGGAGTTGTTGTGGGTGCAGGTGAAGGGGGGACCTGATCACCCAGGACCCCCCCTTGGACGGGTGGGCTGCCGTGCCTCAGCGCCGTGAGATCAGGCCGAGGGGAGTGGTTTGTGAGGCCGGGTGGGAGGGTTGTGGGTACGGGTGCTTTGGAGAGCAGGGGCCTGAGTGACGGTCCCCCTCCTCACACGAGCCCCCCAGCATGGTGGCTGCTCTCCTCCCACATGAGGCACCGAGGGCCGTGTTTGCTGTTCTGGGCCTGGGTCCGATTGCCTGTGTTCGGATCCTTGCTCCGTCACTCGCTGGCTGGGGCACTTTGGGCCTCGGGCCTCACTTCCTTGCCCGCAGAATGGGATTGTGCTCGTGCTTGCAGCGGGGGCTGCTGCGGGCATTGCCAGAGGGGACGGGGACGGGCACGAGCCGGAGCCTGAGAGCACAGAGCCCAGCAGCTGCTTTCTGACCGCTGTTCGGGTCCCAGTCAGTCTGCAGCGGTCGTTTCTCTGGCTCAGTAAACCGGGTGCTGGCGTTTCCTTCTGTTGGCTAGTTAACTGCTGGACCAGCATGTCCATCTCGTCAACGGAAACTGGCTTCCAGGGAGGTGATTGCTCTGGGGCGGGGCCCGCCGCTTCCCCAGCAGTCCCCAAGCCGCAGCCACCCCGACTCTGGCTGTGACAGTCTCACCTGTCCCGGGCCTCCCTGACCTGTGAGATGCCCCATCAGACGTCAGAGCGTTCAGGGTGCTGCGCTGAGAGGCTGTTGTCAGAGAGAAGGCTGCCCTGCTCAGAGGGGAGGCCCACTCAGTCCCGTTTGCAGGACACCTGGCACTTGGACGCTCTTCTGTCGTGGCTTTAATTTCTGCATAAGCCGTAAAGGGTCTGATTTTTTCTGGGGCTTTACACAGAGATATCTGCCTTCCAGCTTGTTCGTGGGATCGCCTTTCTAATAAGAGCTGCTAGTTTCATGTGATTTTAGGTAACTCACCTTCTTCCTCTGGTCCAGTGTCCTCTTCCTGTGATGTAAGGGCCGGGAGAATCCTACAAACCCAGGAGAACCTGATAGATCATGAGTCGTGTTTCTGCTTTGGGTCTCCAGCTTCTGTTGTGCCTTCTCCTGCATCAGACTCTTCAGTAACTTTCTCCGGAGGTTAAATGTATTACCTGTTGAAGTTGTTCTCTGCCAGATGCCTGACTGGAAACTGCAGCAGTGTTAGGGACCAACAAACCGGGGGCATCCTGGATGACATGGGAGCAAGCCGTCGGTCCTGACTTGAGGAGCCGGAGAACTTCCCGGTGGGGGTTTGGCCTTCAGTTGTCAGGCTTGGTGCTGACTGTACCCTCTTCTCCCCCATCTCGCCCCAATTTGTAGTACTTGGTCATGGACTACTATGTGGGTGGTGATTTGCTGACCCTGCTCAGTAAATTTGAAGACAAGCTTCCGGAAGATATGGCAAGATTCTACATTGGTGAAATGGTGTTGGCCATCGACTCCATCCATCAGCTGCACTACGTGCACAGGTAATCACCTCTCGGGTTTTACAGAGGCTGCGTGGAATGTATTAAAGGGCCCTCAGAGCTCTCTGTGTCACAGGCCCCAGGCTCCAGGCCCCCCGGGAGCTTATGCACTTAGCAGCCCTCTCTTTGAGCTGCCCCACTGCCTGGCACCGGGGGATCCCAGCGTCATTGTGACAGCCTTGATGCTGGAGCACCAGTCACCCGGTCTCCCAAGGCCACCTGACAGCAGCTCCCCCTCTCCCCTGCTGACCCTCCTCCCCAGGACACCCACCCCCTAGCTTGTCAGCGCTGCTTTCCCTGTTCCACGGCCTGCAGCAGAACGCAGGAAGGAGAGGCTGCGGAGAGGGCCTCACACCCCAGCAGCCCGGGCGAAGGTTTGACTGGCTCTTGGCCGGGGGCGCTGGTGTCCATGTGGTTGGTGTCCTCCCGCTGCTCTGGGGGCCCTTTGCCGGGCTCGCTCTCTTTGGTGCGAGGGACTGCGTCCATCTCTTCCTGCCATTTAAGACAGCAAATTGGTCCGGGAGTGGGTTTGTTTCTTTGTCAAAGTCACATAACAATCTTTGAGTTTCCTGCCTGATTCCACTGGCCGCAGGTGGCTTGTCGCTTTCTTAATGTTTTTTCTGGTATTTACCTCATATTTCTAAATAACAGGCTTCTCTTGTTCTTCTCTTTTTGTTGTGGAGAAGGGAGAATTAGATTACATCTATTAAAATGGAGATTTACCCTTTACAGAGGTCTCTCTCACGGCCTTCCCCAGGCACACGCTTCCCATCCCCCCTCCCACACCATCGCAATCCATAAATGATAACGTTTGGTTAAATCTGTGTTTGGTGTTCATAACACAGTGCCCGTGTAGATACGACAGGTGAGCCTTGCACACACAGTATTTACACTTGTCATATAACCTGTCCTCTCCGGGGTTGTAGTGGCCCCGTTTTTTCACGAGTCTGCTTTTCCGTGCTGGCCATCGCTAATTATCCCCTAACACTGCCACCGAGTTACAAAGCCTATGTGTGCCTTGGTCTGACTTTTCTTGGCGCTGCTTCTTCCTTCCCGTTCCCCTCCGCCCTGGTGCTCTCTGAGCCTCCTGCTCTGCCTCCTCCTGGGAGCTCTTCCCCCGGACAGCCTCCCTCCCCACCGCCCTGGGACTGGAGCCCTTGTTTCTGAGTCACACATCTTCCTCTTTCTCAGTTCATGCTTTCAATTTGGTAGCACACACTCTGTAAATTCTGGAAAAGGAGGCTCCTGAGTTTTTCTTTTTGAGATCAGCATCTTAATTCCATCCAGGTGTATGACTGAGGGATGACCCAGTACGGGGTTCTCGATTGGAAGTCACCTTCCTCTTAGGACTGTGAAGGCGTCACTGTGCTATGGTTGGGGGCTTGGGGCTGCCACCATCCCCTGGCGTTGCCGCCTGCTTGGCTGCTGCCTCACTTAGGGCCTGACTCAGCAGACGCAGCTCCCGTCCCGACGGTAGCCGTGGTACCCAGTGTGAAGAGAAACGCCCTTCAGGTCTGGCTGTGAGTGTCACCTTACTGCTCAGCAGGGAAACCGAGGCGCCAGGCCTTGGTACAGCTTGCCTCCAGCCACATGTCCTGCCCGGGGCACGGTGGTACAGGTCCCCGTGTCACAGAGTAAGCAGGGAGAGCTGCCCCAAACAACTGTCACTTCGTTTA
This sequence comes from Lutra lutra, assembly GCF_902655055.1. Classification (NCBI taxonomy): domain Eukaryota; kingdom Metazoa; phylum Chordata; class Mammalia; order Carnivora; family Mustelidae; genus Lutra; species Lutra lutra. The sequence continues at coordinate 144,925,741 of NC_062284.1, read as the reverse complement.
GGGCGATGGGGTTTGGGGCAGTGCATTTTCCCTTTTTCATGGATTCCTTAACGTCGTTGTGCCTGCTTTTGTAACACTTCGTTGTAGTTATTTTCAACCTTCAGTTTTATGTTTTACCTTCCTGACAGACTGTGCCTGAATCATACCAGACGTGAATGTCTTTGCATCTGTCACTGATCTCCAGGGAAATTAATCTGACCCCCTTATTACAGTTTATTTTTTCCCTATTTTCTCTAATTAGAAAGCTTTCTTCGTATTTTCTTAATTGGCTCTATAGCAGCTTCACTCTGTTGTCTGACCTGCAGGCATAGTACGAGAATTAAATATGTAATTAGCAGCGCCATCAACTCAGGATTCACACTTAGCACTTGAATGACCCTGTCTAAAAACAGTAAGCGTTGCATTTTTGGTAGAAAGTTCACAAAGTCAGGTTTTGTAGGAAGTCGGTGCTCCCGAGCCTCCGGTGGAGGAGGACACGGCGTGAGTAGCCTGAAACCACATCTGGTGGGGCCAGAGAGAAGCGTGTTCTGCCAGCACGAGCAGCGGCACTGCTTGCTTTAACACGCACGGCCTGGACCCTGTGCCCCAGCCCTGCACCCGGCTTCTGTGGCTGTCCGTGGGCCTGCGGTGACTATAGGTAGCGCCTGCCGCCCCACGACGGGGCTTCCGCAGCACGGGATGGCGGGGGGGCGGGGAGCGCAGCGCCCGCGCTTCTGAAAGGTCGGCCCCAGACCCCAGCAGAGGTGGGAACGAAGACTCTCAGGTTGACACAGGCTTGCCGGCGGAGGACATCACATTCCCAGAAAGAACAGGGCGAATGGCTTAGGGATGAAAGCACGGTGCGGTTTTGTGAGACGGAATATGCAGAAAGCAAACACGGTCTCAGAAAAGGAAGAGCTCGAGTGAGGAGCTGCCCGTGTGGAAGAGACGCAGGATCGCGCAGGGGAGACGCAGCCAAGACCGGGAGTTGGGGGTGGGCAGTTGAGGTAGGGGGCTCCTACTTTACCCTGAAGAGGCCCTCCTGTCGTGCCACGAGCCGCTTACTTATTCACGTGTCTCTCTGCCCCAGTGGACTGAGAGGATACCCTCCGCACGTCCGCACTCCTTGTGCGTTGGTCTGGTTTTGGAAATTCCGTCCTGTCCGCCGTCTCTGTCTCTCCGCACCAGGGCCCTGCTGCTTTAATCGTGGAGGCTGAGCCCATGGCGGCCTGGTCGCCGCGTAAGACCCCTTGCTTTGTCCGCACGGCTCTTCTGGCTGTCTTCACAGTCACCAGTCCCTGGGACCTTCAGTATTGACTTCTCTGGCTCCAAAAAAACAGGACATTGGAAAGTGTTCGCTGATGGGCCCCTCAGTTTGTCAGTTCAGGTCCTTTTACTTCTGTGTTTTCAAGTATTAGTTATGTTTCACTGTTTCGGTTTCTTTGGGGACTCCCACGGTCTGTGTTCTGGGTCTTCTTAGCCTGTCTTCTGCTTCACTCCAACTCTTCTCTCTCTGCCCCTTCTCTCTGCTTTGTCTCACTTCTTGAGGGAGGTCTTTCCCTCCCTTGCTTCGCTGCCTTTTATCAGATCTTTATTTTAATTTGTTCTCCTTTGGGTACCTTATAATCAAGTCACTATTTCTGAGATGATTTTTGTCTTTTTCTTCTGGTTCTTCCTGAGTTAAATCAGCTCTCTGCATTTCTCCCTGTTTTGTCTGGTTCTGCTCTTAGTTTGTCTGTTCCTGACCGGTCGAGGCTTTGTTTTCTCTCCCTGTGTGTCAGTTCGGAGTGCTGTGCTAGCTTTCTTTAGCTTTGTGGGTCTTCCTGTGGGTGAGAAATGTCTCCTTTTGCTTACTCTGTGGGACTCGTCCCCGATGTCCGGAGCAGCTGGGCGCTTGTCTGCTCTCCCGGAGGCGGCGCGCCGTGCCGGCACACCTGTGCTCCCACCGCGCGCGCCGGCCCCGTCGTTCGCTTATTTGCCCGGAGGGAGGTTTGTGCTTTAGAACCCCAGTCCCTACGGGGCCCATGTCTGCCAGGACCTAGAACAGCGGGTGCAACCACAGGCTTCCCTTACTGCCGTGCACTTGCTGCTGCTCACTGGTCTTTGGCCCTCAGGTTATCATCCGTCACATCCAGCGTGGGGTGTGCTGTGCGCCCCGGTCTGCTGGGCTCCTGCCCCAGAGCTTCACCTGCCTCCTGCTCTCATCCAGGCTCTGCCCGGCCAGCCTCGGCTGCGTTTTTTACTTCCTCGCATTTCCTCACAGCACTTCCCACGCGTGTTGTGCTCCCGGGCGCGTTTCCTGCCACCTCAGCCAGGGGGAGGCTTCGTGAAGGCAGGGGGCTGTGGGGTCTGTCACTGTCGTAGACCTGGGGTCGAGCACAGCGCCTGGCACAAAGGAGACGCTCAGGAGACCTTGTCGGCTGTGTGGTGGGAACAGGAGTGGCGTGTCACCCGACGGACCAGGGACACTGCACCAGTGAGCACCGCCGCATACCCACGTAAAGTGCATGGGAGACATTCTCCCAAGATTGTCACTGATACGCTGCAAGGTAAGGGCTTGACCTCCCAAATGCACAGCATGGAAATGGTGAACTCATTTATTTATTTCACTAACAGAGACATCAAACCTGACAATGTCCTTTTGGACGTGAATGGTCATATCCGCCTGGCTGACTTTGGATCATGCTTGAAGATGAATGACGATGGAACTGTAGGTATTTTGTTGGAGATTTTCCATTTGATTTGGGGTTTTGCTTGTAATTAGAAGGGGCTTAGAATTGTGATTTGAGATCCAGTTAAAGCAAGTTTATGAAGTAAAAAGATAAATCTGTTAAGGAGACAGTTGTAATGTTCTACTTAAGTTTGAAAGCTCTTTTTTGCTTTCTGTGTTTACAAAAGTCACGCATGTGTCTTCTCAGCCGGAGGTTGTGGGGTTTCCGCACGTGGCTAGACGGCTCAAGTCATGTCAGGGCTGCAGTGGATGGCAGGCGGTGCTTGCGTCCCTTCTCAAAATGCCCTGTGCGGGACGCTGAGGCGCATAGACATTCGCTGTAACTACCCTCCTCGTTCTATCTGGGCCGCTAACTTCCCGTCCGTGAGGGCTTTTCTCTTCTGTGGGTGTTGCAGATCTAGAAGCAGGGGTCCTTGATGCTAGACTTTTCTCTTTCCAACAAGCCGGTCTCTCATTTCTCTGAGTCTCAAAGAGTTGATAGGTGGGTGCTGTTCTCAAATCCAGTCTTCTGACAGACGGAACGGCGGCCTCCCACTGAGCTAGTGCGCGGCTTAGCTTTCTCCCCTGCACGCGTGGCCGCGCATCCGGTGCCGCCACCTCATGCCCCTGTCTTCCCCTGCCCGCCTCAGAGCTGCAGCCGTGCTGCCCAGCCGTGATCTGGTCACGTGACAGAGACAGCCCTCCCTGCTGATTCCGTCTGACCCGGGGTGCGGCTTCACCCCATGGCCCTCTCTTCAGATGTAACCAGGGGAGAGTCAGGCCTTCTGTGATAGTTTCTCCCTCAGTCTTGTGGACTCTGTTCTCTGCGTCCTCCGAGACCAGTCTGATTCTCAGCTGACTGGCTTCCTCTCGCTTTCTCTGTGATGACTGCTGCCCTCTTGGGCCAGAGATTTCAGGAGAGAGGTCACAGGCCTGTTCTGCTAATGTCGGTAGCCGAGGGAATACTCTCTCCCCATAGGGCCCTTAGCCTATGTTTCCCTACCGGGGAGTTCCTGAGCACTGACCTAGTGCCTGCGCCCCTTCCTGATGGTCCCTTTGGGAGGCTGGTGTAGCCTCTGGGTGAGCCGCCTTCGCATCCCTGGGAGCGTCCTGGAAATGCGGTGTCTGGGCCCCACCCTAGGATTCGTTCCGCAAGAACCTAGGTGGCCTGAACACACGTGGCCAAAGGACCCCACCTTGGGCCGTGACGGAGCCTGTGGGACGTGCCACCCCTTGAGGGACTGCAGTGCCATTTGGGGGCTGAGGTGGGCCTTTGGGCCCAGAGAGACCAGGTGTGAGAGTGTTGTGCGTTCTGGAAACTGCCCAGGGCATAGTGCCGCAGGAGAACAGTTACGCGCGTTGAATTTTGAATTACAGTCTCTAATCATGATCATGGGCCACTTTTATCTCATGATGGTTTCCTTATTTGTCGTCCCTATTTTAGAGAAGGTAGTTAGAAATGTGGCGTGAGAGCTGCCTTGGGGTTTCCCTTCCAACACCACCCTCTCCCCTAAGGTCCAGTCCTCTGTGGCCGTGGGCACTCCTGACTACATCTCGCCCGAGATCCTGCAGGCGATGGAGGACGGCATGGGCAAGTACGGCCCCGAGTGTGACTGGTGGTCGCTGGGCGTCTGCATGTACGAGATGCTGTACGGAGAAACGCCCTTCTACGCAGAGTCGCTCGTGGAGACCTATGGAAAGATCATGAACCATGAGGTAAGACACAGCATTCCCATGTCCCATTGGTTCGAGTCCTGAGGTGCAGGCCCAGAGGTGGGAGGGCTGCTTGGAAGCTGTGAGCATCTTTGGGGAAGAGGCCATAGGGCTGGAGGAGGCCGCTGGCCGCCAGGCAGGAACAGAGAGAGTGGGCAGTAGAGTCCACACCCACGGCCGGCAAGGGTGGTGTGGGCATGAGGGGAGGAGAGCTGCTGGCTCTGCGCCCAGGAGGAGCATGCGGAGCGGGCACGGCCTCAGGACGGCAGGGGCCGAGGAGCCACCGGGCACGTTGCGGGAGGGGCTGGCTTCACCGGCGGTTGTGATGGCGCCACACGCCTCCCCACAGCGGCATCCTTCTGCCTCCCGGATCCTGTTCCTGTTCCCTTTCCCGGCTGTGCGTTTCCCACCCCGACCTTGCCTCCCCTCTGCCTCGCCTCCCATTTCTCATTTGCTTTACCACTTGCTCTTCCTCCTCATGCTCCTGGCGTCTGCCCCCCACAGTCACGGAGGCCTTCCCTAGGCTGCTCCCCACTCCGCTATGGTGCTCTTAGTGTCCTCCTGCCTCCCCAAGGGCGACCCCAGCGCTGACCTGTCCTCAGCCCCGCCCCTCACTAACGGCTCGTGTGGGGAGCAGGTGCACACAGAAGTGGTGGGTGGTCTTCCGTTTAACTCCAGACCAGAGCAGGCCATACTTGTAAAAAACACTTTTCCCAAAGTAGAAATAAATGTCTTTTTGTGTAAATTAATATATAGTTAGTATTAGTAAAAACATCGGACAACACAGAGGGGCAGAGTGTAGATGATGGGAATCCCCCCACCCCTTTTCGGCAATAAGCGCTGTGAAGCTGCAGGCTGGGCTCCAGGAGTGCTACGGAGCCTGCTGGTCCCGCGCACTCCCGGTGGGGCGGGGCCCGGCCCGGCTCACTGTGTGCTCTCCCCTGAGCCTTACCGCCACCCCGGGACATGGTGCTGCCGTCCCTGGTTCTGGATCACAGAGGCGGGCCTGCGCCGAGGAGTTGGGGGTGCTGGGATGAACGGCCTCACATCACATAGAACCAGGTGGTTTTGTCTGTGTTTTTGTCATCTGTCTGTCCGGTGCATAGAAACAGACCATTCTGTTGGCGTGTGTGTGCCCTGTTGTTTTTTTTTTTAACAAGTCCCCTTTTGGGCATGTAGGTAATTTGCAGTTTACAGGGTCAGAATATCGTGCCGTGCGAACACGGTGGGTGTTCTCTTCGTGACTGTTTCCGTAGAACACGGTTTTCGGAGGGGGTCTGCCATAGCTGCTGGCAAAATACCCTCTGCAGAGCCCTGTGGGCCTGTACCACCGCAGCGCGGTCTGCATCCTTGGCCGCTTTGATGGGTGATGAACCAGTCCCTCGTCATTTACATGGCATGTGCTACCAAATCCACTGTGCGCAAAAGCAGGACTAGTGATTTTCTCGTTTGCCTTTCTGGAATTCAGTTTTGTTAGCCGTGGCTCGCATTTTACCATGGAATTTGCAGTCACCGTGGAATTAGGACTGTTGCTTTGGAGCGGTTGCCTCTCTTATCTCCTGTAGCATCTGTACACCTTCGATTTTTCTGAATGTGTTTTCATCCCATGTCCCCCCACCCCCAGGAGCGATTTCAGTTTCCATCCCACGTCACCGACGTGTCTGAAGAAGCCAAAGACCTCATTCAGAGACTCATCTGCAGCAGGGAGCGCCGGCTGGGCCAGAACGGGATAGAGGACTTCAAGAAGCACGCGTTCTTTGAAGGTCTGAATTGGGAGAACATACGGAACCTGGAGGCCCCTTATATTCCTGACGTGAGCAGTCCTTCTGACACTTCCAACTTCGACGTGGATGATGACGTGCTGAGAAACATCGTAAGTGTTGATGTCGATGCAGTCTCGTCCCAACGTGGCGGCCCTGTGGGTCCAAGTCTTGGCAGTGTGTGTCCAGGGTTGCTCTCCAGTATGATACATCTTCGGACTGTGTTGGTTTTTTAAAAATCTGGTAGCTGTTTCAAGAAATGCGCCTTTTATTCCAACCTTCAGCTTGGTCCTTAATGTCCCTTTGAGAATGTAAGGGTCACAGGCTCACCTCATTTTTCTGTGCTTTGCAGATACTGTTTTTACAGACAGAAGGTTCGTGGCACCCCTGCCTCCAGCACGGCTGCGGCACCATTATTCCGACCACATTTGCTTACTTCGTGTCTCTGGGTCACATTCTGCTGGCTCTTGCCATGTCTCAGACCTTTTCGTTCTTACTGTATTGTAACAACTCTGTATTGTTAGGTGATCTGTGATCAAGGCTTGCGACTTGCCGAGAGCTCAAGTGACGGTCACTGTTTTGTAGCACTAGAGTAGTTTTAAATTAAGGGGTTTGCTTTATCCTGATGGGATACACTGTCACACATTTAACAGACCACCCGGTGGTGTGATCGCAGCTTTCACACGCACGGGAAACTGAACAATACAGTTGACTCACTTTGTTGTGAAACTCCCTCTCTGGTGGTCCAGAACCGAACCCGAAATTTCTCCGAGGTGTGCCTGTGCTCACTGGTGTTTGTCTGGCAGGGGTTTTGGGAGCAGCAGTGACCATGTGTGTGTTCTGAGTCCTCCCACCAATGTCGTGGGTTCTCCAGATTGGGTCCTGGCTCTGGGGCCGTGCGGCGTTTGGCTGGTCCAACCGGGCCTCTGGTACATGAGTCGTCACCTTTAGCTCCCGAGAGTTTTGCTCTGAGGCTGAACCCAGCCTTCTTCAGTCTGTACACGTGACCTGGTTTGGGGATAGAGTTATTGGGGTTCAACCAGGTAGAGGAAGGATCTTCTTGATGGCTCCCTAGAGAATTCCTCTTACTCAAATAAGCCCTTAACTATAGACCATACAGAGAAAAGTAGTGTCACTGTGGGAAGGGTTTTCCTAGACTCCAAAGAAACTACTTCCACACTGACATTTCCCAGATGAATTGTAACTTCGGTTTCACGTTTAATAAAGGAGGATCCTGAAACTGAAAAATAGAGTAGGTCATATATTTACCTAAAATACCCTAGCTTGGCTTCCAGGCCTCCCTTCTGCCTTTGGCCTCTGTTGCTGCCAATAACCTGGACGCCCCAGCCTCTGCCCTGCGCCCTCCGGGGGCTGTGTCTGTGCCCTGTCTGCTTGCCTCTGCTGGGGGCCACATGGAGCGGGGGCAGATGTGGTGCAGGTGTCCTGTGACGCCATCCTCCCCTGAAGCGGCACGTCTGTCCTCTTACTGCGTTGTGTGTGCAGCAGGCACAGCCAGGCCTGAGAACTACAAGTCTGCCCTGGCTGTGCTCCCTGGCGGGTAACTGTGTCCTCCGTGTCCCAGAAGGCCATTCTCTCTCACGCACCCCTGATCTCACCAATGGGTACCATTCTTTCCTTCTCCTTTCCCTTTGTTGGAACGCGGATTTCACTCTGTCGTGTGTTCTTCTGCAGGAAATACTGCCTCCGGGTTCTCACACGGGCTTCTCTGGGCTGCACTTGCCCTTCATCGGTTTTACGTTCACAACGGAAAGGTGGGTCTCGCTGTGTTGTTCCCCAGGCAGAGCCTCCCCTCGGGCTCAGTGCACAATCTGGGGGCTGCTCCTGGACGGGTGTGTGCCTGCGTCATCGTTGAGGGGACCGTGCTCATGGAGCATGGACGGGCCTGTCCTTTAGAAGGGCCCCCTGGTGACTATACATGGTGACATGTCTCAGGCTCAGCAGACTTCTTCCACAAAGGGTGGTCTCGGTTATATAGTCTTACTTGTTAACAAAACCTCCGAAAATGAGAAACCCATCCTTGGCTCATGGGAGGTAGTTGGCTGACTTCTGGCTTACAGCCTGTCAGCTTTGGCGAGATTTGTTCCTGGCCGTGGCCGGTGGCCCCCTGTCCCGGTCGTGCCAGCTTTTGTGCAGATTTTAGTCGCAGCTCTGTAGCTTCCACTGCGGGCCGGAGCGCGGTTGCAGATGCGGGAGAAACTGGAGGGCAGGAGCAGAAGCCCCGTGTGTTGCTCTCGGCCCTGAGCATGAGGTGACTGTACCTATTAGCCTCTGTCCCACATGGGCCTCTTTGCCAGGCTCTCACCGGCTTTCAGAGGAAACCGGGCTGGAGGACAGGCAGGCCACGTGGAGCAGACGGAGCCCCACGGCTCCTGACGGAGGGCAGCACAGCCTGACTCCTGGCACCTGCTAGCAGCTCGTAGCCAGATTGATGAGAATTCCTTCAGGAGGGGGTTGTTTCTGCTTGAGCTCTTAGACACCCCCTTGGGGTGAGGAGCCAGAATGACAGTGGATGCCCTGTAGTCCCCACGAAGTGGCCTGAGGTGCCGTAGGCCTAGCGACCTCTTAATCCTTGGTGCGGGGCTTCCCTATTTCCTGACCTGTTCTCGCTCCGTGGGCACTTGTGAAACCCGGGGTTCTGGGCCCACCGGTGTTTGGCAGGTTGGGCCCAGGGCCCTCCTCCTGGAACCGAACCCGTGGTGCTGGCGAGCGCAGCATTCTCAGGCCACCTTTGAGAGACCCTGGCCTGGCCCTTCCCCGTAAGCGTGTGTGTGCTGGTGACTTTGCCGCCCTCTGTACAGCGGGACTCAGAGGAGTCCCCCTGGCATCATTGTCACGTTAAAAGCAAGAGAACTAGACTTGTGAACCAGCTCGAAAATTAAGCTCTGAGTGAGAGCAGTGCCACGGGCTTTAATCTGTGCATGTGGTGTGCGCCATGGGCCCATCGCCGGTGGTTAGCTGGGCTGCCCGCCGTGCGGGAGAAGAGAGCCCTGCAGGTTCAGTCTGTTGGGGAGGATGGGCCCTGGAGGTGGAGCGGCCCGTCCCCAGAACTCCCCAGCCAGTAAGTGGCAGGAGGAGGAGAAAGCCCTCGGGGGCCTGGGTGTCCAGGGCCGTCCCCGTGGCCTGCACCAGGCCCCCACGCCCAGGTGCCCGCAGGACACTGGCTCCTGTCGCATTCTGGCTGAGCAGAAGCAGTGCCGTAGGGGTTTCGTTCTCTGACCCCTGCGGAGGGCACATCCTTGTCGGTCACCCCCTATCGTCCAACCGTTAGCCCTAATGAGGGCCCTGGGCTAAATTCTGGCTTCTTTTTTTTTTTTTTTTTTAAAGATTTTATTTATTTATTTGACAGAGATCACAAGCAGGCAGAGAGGCAGGCAGAGAGAGAGGGGAGGAAGCAGGCTCCCCGCAGAGCAGATAGCCCGACGTGGGGCTCGATTCCAGGACCCCGGGATCACAACCCAAGCTGAAGGCAGAGGCTTTAACCTACTGAGCCACCCAGGCACCCCTAAATTCTGGCTCCTTAAACACTAGTCTT